>NC_042512.1:3364815-3563919 GCF_900963305.1 Echeneis naucrates
CGTTTGTTGGAGGCTGAAGTGTGCGACTTAAGTTTGACTGGAGCCTCCATCTGTTAGCTCTGGCAGGTAAGTCCACTCTAAAACCAGTCAAACTGTCAACTACACAACCTCCAAAAGTTCTACACACAAAACATAACTCATTATTAATGATATATTTGAAGAAACATGAATAGCTGAATGTGGAATCATACTTAAATATGCAGAACCTATTCTGATCTATGTCATCTTTAATGGATTATAAGGATGGGTTCAAAATTAAATACATAAATAAATTGTTGATTTTCCTGATTCTGACTGATCTTCATTTGAATGATCTGATATCAGTCCACAGAATCCTGAGACTGATATTTAACATAGCTGGGAGATCAGCGAGGCAGACGGAGCAAACATGTTTCCTGCAGCAGAGAGAGGAGGGCAACGGGGCAACTGCTCCCCCAGCAGACCAGCCCTTAGAGCCAATCCTTATCTTAGTGTGGAACCAAACCACTGCAGCTGATTGGACTAAAGCTTTGCTACACAATCACAGCAAAATGGATGTTTTCCTGAGGTGCTGATGTTTACATTAGGTATGTTTGGAGCCACCTTATTTCCACTGCTGCAGTGTGTTGGTCATGTACATTCATGTAACTGCTTTGGGGTCAGTGGTTCATGTAAACATTATTCTTCTAATAATGAACCAGGTGGGAAGGTTCCTTGGAAAATGAAAGCATTAGTTCTGACAATCTGTTTGATATTCAAACTAAATTGGCATTATGACTGAAATATCCCAAACTGAACCAACAGAGCCATGTTATATGTGGATGAAATTAATATTCTATATTTGTGATTTATCTGATATTTTCATTCAGAAATGATGTTGTGATATTACAGATATTATAAACAAACTGTTCCTAAAGCAGAGAGATAAACGGTCTCTGGATGTTTGGAGGAAGCCAAAATGAAGAACCTGCTGTCTTAATAAGAACACTTACAGTGTGGAACCTTACGTTAAGAATAAGTGAACTAAAAGACAAAGATCATTACGGACAGTTGTGTTCAGGAACACTTCCATTAGTCCCAGAAACAGGGAGCTTTAATGCCACACCTGAGGAAGACCGGATTTGTTCACTATGCAAACTGGATGAAGTAGAAAGTCAGATCCATGTTGTTTTTTGTCATAGTCCACTCCTGGTTCTCCCCTCCACCACCCACTCTACCTGCCTGCTTACCTCTCAATCAGGATAAACAGACTCATCTGTTCCTCCCAGACTCCCCTTAACCAGCTCCTCCACTCTGCCTCTCTGCCAGATTGTCTTTGCATTACGCTCAGCTTTCCCGACGGACCTCCTGGGGCCTAACCTGCCTTCGGCCCCAGACCACTACTCCTCATCTCTGCCCCGGTAACCTGACCTGCTGCCTGTCTCTAGACTCTGCCTCTGCCTGCCGTCTGTTTGGGCTATTGCACGTAGTCAATAAAGTTCTCAGCTGTTCCAGTCTAGACTTGTGCCATTCTTGGGTGAGAGAGCGAACCCATTACAGTTTTGTTGTTCTGTGTATGAGCACCTCAGAGGTGTTTTTGTTGGCAAAAGGGTTTATGTTTGTGTTGATTTCTTTGATTTTGGATGATTCTAAGAAACATTGAAATACGATTTTAATATATCAAATTAATATACGATGTCCCCTTTCAAAAACATTAGAATCATGTTTTCCATTCCGATGTCATTTTGAAATGAACTTTTTCAAAAGCTATTTTCAACCATTCAACAGTTTAAATGTTAAAACCTGAAGAGGATTTTCCCTCATAAATATAAACCTGTCTGCAGGTCAGAGTCACCACAACTGTAACATCATATTAATCTGAGAGCAGAAATAAAACATGAGTCTGACCTCAGAGTCTCCAGTCTGCAGTGAGGACTCTTCAGAAAACCACACAGATCCTTCAGTCCTGAATCCTTCAGGTCATTGTGACTCAGCTCCAGTTCTCTGAGATTGGAGGGGTTGGACTTCAGAGCTGAGACCAGAGAAGAACAGCTGATCTCTGACAAACTGGAGTTGTCAAATCTGAATAAGGAACAAAAGATGCAGATAAAATCATTGATAATCAGTCAGATATGTTCAGAAGACTTTAAATGAAATTTCCACCACATTCTGTCTGGATGTTTGAAGTGTTTCTTTAGTGTAATTGTCATTTCAGCCACTGGAGGCTGAAATTCAGCAGCTCCTCACTCTAAAACAAAGTGATTCCCTCAGCTGACCTGCGGCTGCAGTGGAATACAGGACATACTCGTGTGCAGGAATACAGCAGATGGCTGCTTCATAAATATGTGGCAGCAAAGGAAAGTTCTGCTTTGATGTGAAGATGAAGCTCTAAAATCTTCTAAATGAAGAACATTTCAACATGTGTGGGACTGTTTGTTTTCAAAGTGTGTAGAAGAGCTTTTTGATGTTGACTCCGTCCACAGCAGCTCATCACTCAGCTTCTGTACCACTGCTCTGAACTCCATCTACTGCAGTAACACACTGACTGAGTATGACCACACCACAAAGAAACACAACTATCACTGTGCTGCACATGAACTGTGCTCAGTGCAGGGAAACCTGTGGTGGAGCTCCAATCCTTTGGAAATAACAGCTTTCAGAGCACAGGGGGGCCACGGCCACGTGTCTGAAAGCCCCATGAGGGCTGGAGTCTCAACAACACAACTGACTCTGGTCCTCAGCTCCACACCCTCCAAGTCTGAAGACATTTATTAGGACATTAGATTAAAGATCTACCACAGTGGACTGACCTCAGAGTCTCCAGTCTACAGTCTGGACTCTCCACAAGATCACGCAGCTCCTTCACATCTGGATCCTGCAGGAGGTTTCCTCTCAGGTCCAGTTCTCTGAGATGGGAGGGGTTGGACTTCAGAGCTGAGGCCAGAGAAGAACAGCTGATCTCTGACAACCAACAGCATCTCAACCTGAAAAAAGAACAAATCATGGAGATCAGATGACTGATAATGAGTTAGAAATGTCCTGATCCAGAACTTCTCCACCTTTTTACACTCATCACCCACTTCAACATCTCAAACGTTGCTGGTCCACATTAGACCTTGTTGCAATACAAGACCAAGACTTTAAAGATCCAGTCCTGATCCAGGACTCAGGTCTCCCTTGGTCCTGGTTTCTATCTGGAGATCAAACATGTGAAACCAACTTTTTGGTTCCTCAAAGACTTTTCCTTATTCATACATACAAGTAAATTCAACTTTTGGAAAAGAATGACAACTTTTATCATAATAATCATCATCAATAATAATAATATTAGAACAATTGGTAACATGAAACAACTTGTTTTTGATCATTTCTGGATTTAAGATAAAAAACATACAACAACAACTGAACAGACCTCAGAGTCTCCAGTCTACAATCTGGACTCTCCAATCCTGAACACAGATCCTTCAGTCCTGAATCCTGCAGGTCATTGTTGTGACTCAGGTCCAGTTCTCTGAGATGGGAGGGGTTGGACTTCAGAGCTGAGACCAGAGAAGAACAGCTGATCTCTGACAAACTGCAGCTCTCCAACCTGAGTGAAGAATAAAAGTTGAAGATCAATCAATGATCTTTTTGTTATTGTGGGTCATCATCATGTTGCAACACACATCACCCAAACAGCAACACAACATTCATCCACCTGTTCATGTCACCAAAGGTTGATGAGCTTCTGCTGACCTCAGGACAGACTGAACTAGATCAGAATTTAAAGATTCAGTCCTGATCCAGTCCTAAGGTCTCCCTTGGTCCTGGTCTGTTTTGAGGTCAAATATGTGCAACCAGCTGTTTGGTTCCTGTCAGCCTTTTCCTAATTACTACATGAAACAAGTAAATTGAATGTGTGAAAACAACTATAATATGAATAATAATCATGATAAAACTGAACATGGAGAATCAGTCAGCAAGAAGAATATTGGAAACATGAAACAACTATTTAAATTGTTGCTGATCCAAAATGAATAAACTGAAGTTCTATGCAGATATAAATTCTGAATTAAATTACAGTCCAATACAAAGAGTGACAGGATCGAACTGGAAAATTTAAGGGAAATTTTGAGGTGCTGTGGGACCTGTTGCCTGGAATGAGTAACCCATGTGCCGTTCTGTGCTCAAAAGTCACCCCGATTACATTTTTGTTTGGAGAACTGATTGCGTTCAATTGTTTGACAGATATGACTAGGACCTGGATGAAGGAGAATATATGCCCAGGATGAGGATGAACAAATGAGTCTGCTGAACATACTAGTATGTTCGGTAGGGCCCTCCCAGCCCATATATTTGGGACAGACATGTAACGATCAGTGTTGCCAGCTCCTCGGTAAGGAAAGTTAATCAATCAATGAATTAGCATAATTTTATTCTTTTATTATTTTTTCATGCTTTCATGAGCAGCTCCACTCTAGCTTTGATTAAAAAGTGATTTTGACTACTCCTTTTAGCGATCGTAGTTTGAAAAGTTTACTTTTTATGTGAAAACGGTTTGGTGTATTTGGAAAAGTACAAGTTTTCCTCTGTTTGAAATTTTGAATGTCATTTCTACGTGCAGGTATGAGAGAGCTAGGTGACTGAGAAAAAAGGTAATTTTTGGGATTTTTGGTTTTTTTGGTTACAATTAATTTCCTATGGAAAATTTTTTTTTTAAACTACTCTAGCTGTAGAAGTTGCCTCTGTGCTGAAGCACATGGCACTAAATAATAATAATAACAACAACAGAAGCACTACTAGAAATATGGAACAACTATTTAAATTATTGTTGATCCAAAGAGAATAAATTCAAGTTCTATGTGAAGACAATTTCTGGATTGAACATAAAAGATAGACAACAACAACTGAACTCACCTCAGAGTCTCCAGTCTGCAGTGAGGACTCTTCAGAAAACCACACAGATCCTTCAGTCCTGAATCCTGCAGGTTGTTCCAACTCAGGTCCAGTTCTCTGAGATGGGAGGGGTTGGACTTCAGAGCTGAGACCAGAGAAGAACAGCTGATCTCTGACAAATTGCAGCCCTCTAACCTGAGTAAGGAATAAAAGATGAAGATCAAATCATTAATAATCAATCAGAAATGTCCTCATCAATGATCTTTGTGTTATTGTGGGTCATCATCATGTCTCAACACACATCGTCTTAACAACAACACAACATTCAAACTACAGCAGGTCCAGTCAGTGAACTGACCTCAGAGTCTCCAGTCCACAGTTTGGACTCTCCAGTCCAGCACACACCAGCTTCAGTCCTGAATCCTCTATGTGGTTCTGACTCAGGTCCAGGTCTCTCAGATGGGGGTTGGACTTAAGAGCTGAGGCCACAATGTCACACTCAGTCTCTGAGAGTCCACAACCAACAAGTCTGTGATGACACATATTACACAATATGTCACTGTGACAGAGGACACTACATAGTCATCTGGAGGGTTTGAGGACTAAAGACGCCAAGACTTCCATCTCTGTCTCACACTGTCAGTTTTAATTATTTTTCAGGTGAAGAGACAAAATGTGGTCAGTTGGTCTTCCATCAGGTCCTCAGTCTGTCAGGGACCTGATCCAGGTCTGTCTCCTCTGAGGGACCATGAGGCCACGTTGACCTGAAAACATTTGACTGTCTACTTATTTAATTTTCACTGAGATCAGTGAACAGTGAAGCTGAAGATGATCAGTCACTGATACCTGCTGATGTCATCAGTCTTTTGGATTCCCACTAGAAACACAACTAAGTGAATATTTATCTCTGGGAGCGTTTGCATCATCTGAAAACAAACAGCTGACAGTGAAACACCATCTGAATCAGATTTGATTTAAAAACATCTTCACTAAGAAGGATTGATGAGAATGAGAGTGGACTCACCGAGCCTTCCTGCAGTTCCTCACAGCTGGGATCAGTCTCCGTCGTCCCTCCTCTGATGTGTTGTACTTCTTCAGGTCTAACTCATCCAGAACATCCTCTGACATCTGTAGCATGTAGGCCAGAGCTGAGCAGTGGATCTCAGAGAGTTCCTTCTCTGATCTGGTCTCTGACTTCAGGAACTCCTGGATCTCCTGATGAACTGAGTGATCCTTCAGCTCCATCAGACAGTGGAAGATGTTGATGCTTCTGTCAGGAGAGATAAAATAACTGTTCATCTTCTTCAGGTTATTGATGGCTCTCTGGATGGTCTTTGGTTTGGTTTCTGTCTGACCCAGCAGACCTCCTAAGAGTCTCTGGTTGGACTGCAGAGAGAGACCATGAAGGAAGCGGACAAACAGGTCCAGGTGACCATTTTTTTTTCTGTGGGATTTCTTCAGGACTGCCATCAGAAAGTCCTTCAGGGCTGAATCTTGCTGTTTTTTACCCAGAAAGCCCTTCAGGACCTCCTTGTTCCTGTTGGTGTGACAGTGAAACATGTAGACTGCAGCCAGAAACTCCTGAACACTCAGATGAACAAAGCAGTAGACTGTTTTCTGGAAGATCACACTCTCTGTTTTGAAGATCTCAGTACAGAGTCCTGAGTACACCGAGGCCTCTGTGACATCAAGACCACACTGCTCCAGGTCTTCTTGGTAGAACATGATGTTCCCTTTCTCCAGATGTTCAAACGCCAGCCTCCCCAGCTTCAGAAGAACGTCCCTGTCAGCCTCCATCAGCTCCTGTGGACTTGTCTCATGTCCCTCATGGTACTTGATCCTCTTCCTCCTGGTCTGGACCAGCAGGAAGTGTGAGTACAGGTCAGTCATGGTCTGGGGCAGCTCTCCTTGCTGGTCTGTAGTCAACATGTGCTCCAGAACTGTAGCTATGATCCAGCAGAAAACTGGGACTTGACACATGATGTGAAGGCTCTTGGACTTCTTGATGTGTGAGATGATTCTGTTGGACAGCTCTTCATCCCTGGACCTCCTCCTGAAGTACTCCTCCTGCTGGGCGTCAGTGAAGCCTCGGACTTCTGTTAGCTTGTCAACACATGAAGGAGGGATCTGACTGGCTGCTGCAGGTCTGGAAGTGATCCAGACCAGAGCCGAGGGAAGCAGATTCCCCTGGATGAGGTTTGTCAGCAGCAGGTGGACCGACGACTCCTGTGTGACGTCAGACACGACCTCCCTGTTGGTGAAGTCCAGTGAAAGTCTGCTTTCATCCAGGCCGTCCAGGATGAACAGAACTTTACAGGCAGACAGCTGCTCTGCTGTGACCTTCTGTAATGTTGGATGGAAAACATGAAGCAGCCTGAGAAGACTGTACTGCTGATCTCTGATCAGGTTCAGCTCCCTGAACGAAAGCAGAACCAGCAGACTGACATCCTGGTTCTCCAAGCCCTCTGCCCAGTCCAGACTGAACTTCTGCACAGAGAAAGTTTTTCCAACTCCAGCGACACCGCTGGTCAGAACCAGTCTGATGGGACTCTGCTGGTCAGGTGAGACTTTAAAGATGTGGTGACATTTGATTGGAGCATCATGGAGGCTCTTCTTCTTTGAAGTTGTCTCCAGCTGCCTCACCTCATGTTGGGTATTAACCTCTTCACTCTGTCCCTCTGTGATGTAGAGCTCAGTGTAGATCCTGTTGAGGAGGGTTCCACTTCCTGTTCCTGTTCCTTCAGTCACATGTTGACATCTGGACCTCAGATTGATCTTATGTTGATCTAAAACCTCCTGTAGAACACGATCTGCTGACAGAGAAGAGACAACGTCAGACTGAAGACAGAGAGTCTGAGGATCTGATGAAAAAGTCAGAAGTTCAGTCTCACTCTGTTCAGGGCTGGTCTGCAGACCTGGTCTGGTTCTGGATCTTTGTCCAAACTGGGGACAGGAAGAGTCTCCTGAAGAAGCAGACTGGTCCCAGTGTGAGGTGCAGCACTGTCTGCAGACCCAGTGTCCACAGCTGGTAGAGACTGGATCCTTCAGGACGTCCTGACACAGAGCACAGTGGGAGGACTGCTCCTCTTCAGAGACATGTCTTTTTCTCTTCCTGTCTCTGTGAAAACATTTCTTTATAACTGACTGATGTCATAAAATGTTTGGGCAGAAAAAGACATCAGTAGTTTAGAGAAAACTCAGAATTTCCATCTCAGTGTCTTCCTGTATCTGCACTAATGATTCAGGATCATGAATATTAATCTAAGAACATATTTTTATTCTCATCTTCACAGTCTCTTACTTTGTGTCTGAGGGTCCAGGTCCATTACTGAAGTCTGGAGGAAAAAACTCTTTGGACCGGTCAGACTTCAGAGACAGACAGATTGATCCTGGAGACTCTGGTCTGGCCTCCTCTTCCTCATCACAGTCCATCATCTTCAGGACGGAGTCAGTCTGAGAGGGAAACACTTTCTGACTGACAGAGGACAAAGAAGAAACAGGACAGTTTGTTCCAAAGATACGCACCCAAAAATACCAAGCAAATCCAAACACACACAGTCCATCATCTTCAGGATGGAGTCAGTCTGAGAGGGAAACTGACAGAAGACCAGAACAACAACTGAATCAAAGCCCCTGGAATAAGGAGGCACGTCTTTGACAAACCTAAGTCCAGTTGGGTTCGATTCAATTGTTGGCCGGATATGACTTTGGCCTGGCTGAATGAGAATAACCACAGACTCATTTCATTGTGTGTCCTCATTTTGTCTCAGTGTCTTTTTGTGGACAGAGCTTCATTCAGTCTCTTTTTCCTCCACAGTGGACAGAACACTAACTCAGCTGACGTCACAGCTTCAGTCAGACTGAGTCACCTGATTGGTTTGAGTTGACAGGTGGAGCTTTGAAACTTTGGAGTGGTACTCAGCCTGTTTAACTGTGTGTTACTAACAGCCATCACTTTGAATTTATGACTTTTCAATAATGGCACCATTAAGGAAGAGTTCCCAAGTGTGGGAATCTTTGCGTTAGTGTCACTGAATAAAGAAAATGTTGATGCAGTATCCAGCCAATAATTGAATCAAAAGCAGCTGGAGGTTTGTCAAAGATGTTTTGCCTCTTCATCAGTTCTATAAAAATGGGAAGAGCTCACAAGCAATAGTTTCTGGTGATAAAACCCAGAGGCTCCATCTCAGTGTCTTCCTGTATCTGCACTAATGATTCAGGATCATGAATATCTATGGATGGATTTTTACTCTCATCTACACAGTCTCTTACTTTTTCTCTGAGGGTCCAGGTCCATTACTGAAGACTGGAGGATTAAACTCTTTGGACCAGTCAGACTTCAGAGACAGACAGGTTGATCCTGGAGACTCTGATCTGGCCTCCTCTTCCTCATCACAGTTCATCATCTTCAGGACGGAGTCGGTCTGCGAGGAAAACACTTTCTGACTGACAGAAGACAAAGAAGAAACAGGACAAGTAGTTTGTTCCAAAGATACACACCCAAAAATACCAAGCAAATCCAAACGCACACAGTCCATCTTCTTCAGGACAGAATCAGTCTGAGAGGTATTATCCAGCACGTCATTACGTTGGGTCAAACTGTCGATGGGGAGAAAAGGAAGTACCTCACTTCACTTTGTGTCCTCATTTTGTCTAAGACAGAGCTTCATTCAGACTCTTCTTCCGCCACAGTGGACAGAACACTAACTCAGCTAATGTCACTGATTATGTCTGAACACGTCACTGATTATATCTGAACACGTCACAGCTTCAGTCAGACTGAGTCACCTGATTGGTTTGAGTTGACAGGTGGAGCTTTGAAACTTTGGAGTGGTACTCAGCCTGTTTAACTGTGTGTTACTAACAGCCATTGCTTTTGTGGATTTCTGACTTTTTCAAAACAACACCATTAAGGAAGAGTTCCCAGGTGTGGAAATATTTGAGCTCTTGCCACCAAATAAAGAATAATAAGTTGATCCAATGTTTATTTAAATAGTCACAGTGCCACGTCATCCAGGGGTGCTTTTCATACTGAGAGCAAATCTAGAGAAGGTAGGATGAATGTTATGAGTGAAATTAAATGACAAAGAAAGGCCCATCTGCTGTGGAAAAATTATGAATCCTGAATAAAAACACGAGTAAGATAAGCACACACCTCCAGTACCCAAAGCGCATTACCAAAGAAAACATCCAGGTCACCAAACAGAGTAAAAACAATTCAAGGCTTCATTTGGCTGTGGAACAACCACTTCTTCTCCATACTTATGATATATTTATTAATTTTTATGCAGCTCCAAGGCACTACCTCTACAGCTACAGTAGATGCAGGGGTAGTGTAGTAGTGTAGTGTGTGTGTGTGTGTGTGTGTGTGTGTGTGTGTGTGTGTGTGTGTGTGTGTGTGTTTGTCTTTCTTTCTGTCAGTCAGTACTCAGGAGCACAGAAGCTGCATTGCTTTTCTGCATTTCTTTATCATTTTTTAACTAGAAACCTACATCCCTCAACGTTTTTATTTGTTTATTTTCATTTTAATCAGGCCAGTCATTGGGCAGACTGAAGAGGACCCGCTGCCTGTCAGTGTTTTCCTCACTGTCAGTTTTAAAGACATTGTTAATGTTTCTCAACACATAAACAGTAAAGTGTCCTGGATAACTCAACAATATGATCGATTAACGTTATGGCCCATCAGTTTTAATAATTTCTTCTGTAATTCTTAGAAATCGATGGTGTGAAGACACCAGCTGAAGCTGTAACATAAGCTGTTCAATCAATGTTATCATCATACGTCTGTCCCAGATATGAGGGCTAGTATGGCCCTATTAAACATATTAGTAGGCCCAGCAGACTGTAATCACTCGTGTATTTATTCGGACAATGTTGGTGCTGCTATCAGGAATGTACTTTCACGTGACCGTGGAAAGTGGAAAATGCAGTATACTGTACATACAGGGGTTAAAGTTGGGTTCTGTCACCTCAGATTAAGTAATAGATGAATTCACATCAATGATCATGCAATGCTGTTTAAAAAAAAATGTTTTTATACAGTATACAGTCAAATTTCATGGTATGAACGTAACCACATTATTCTTTGGTTGTAGTTATTGTGATGTTTTTTTGGTTCAGAGGTTGTGATTTTTGTTCATAGTTCAAGTCTGCAGCTATTTTGGGGTGTTCCGTTTTGGACTCCCATATATTTATTTCTGAATTGAAATAGTGAAAAGTAAGGTTGTGAGCCATATTGTGGTGTTCAGCAATGTTTGCATGTTGCCCGTAAGAGTTAAATTCTTTCAGCCAAGTTCATCCAAAGTTTCAGACCAATTCAGACATGTTTTTTCTGTCATTGCTCAACAGAAACACGGCACACTAGTTCAAGGAAATCACTTAACCTGAACCCTATCCCTTCATCGTGAAAGTTGATTAAAAAAAAAATTCACTTAAGATTAATTAAAAAACCTTGCAAAAAATAAAATCTGGTTTAAATCTGGTGATTTAAAATCTTGACTTTACTAATTAAATCTTATTTTAGAATTGAATAAGAATACGTTTAAGATACTGTTGTCAGCTCAGTGTGATCACAGTGATCCTGTTCACACATTTACAGATTCTCACCTGCTGAACTCACTTCAGGGAGACTTTCTGACACTTTCCAGCTTCATGTGAAGAGAAGAAGCTGCTTGTTCTCCCTCATCAGTCCTGGTGTCTGTTTGAGCTGAGGAAAAGTCACATCCTCATAACTTCAGAGTTCAATTTTAAAAAACTTTCGTGACATGAAAACCGTTCTAACCTTGGTTAGAAACCAAATCAGGGCCAGAGGACTCTTTGGTACGGTGGTGTGATTCTGCAACAACACCTCTAATCTCCTGACCCTCAACTCAGCAGAAGAAGATGTAAATGTGCTGCAACAATGTGAATTTCTCAGTCTTGATGAAATTTTAAATAACAGTAAGCAGTAAAGAAATCATTCAGATCTAACAACAACTATGTAATTCTGAGTTCAGCCAACAGGTGGAACCATCAGAAATCTGGATTTCTTCATTATTTCAATATTGAATTCTAATTTCTACTATTCATATACCTCGGTTATTGTCAAAGAGGACAATATCATGTAATAAAGAGGAAAATTATGAAAAAACTAAATATAAATGTCCAAGGGCTCCGGTCACTTAACCGTTGGTTCATTTTGTTTATTGTTTTTTGCTTCAACTTTAAACCAACATCTCTTTTCATCATCACCATCTTCTCTCCTATTTTCAGTTTAAAAAAACGGTACACTGCCATGTTTTTGTGGTTTCAGTCTTAAAAAAGCAACAGAACTGAGACTGTTTTCAGGAGACACACACTTTGAAAATTACATGTATTCAATCAGTGTTCTCATGGATTAAGGTGATACACAATAAAAATTATTTTCCTAAAAAAATATCTTAGCTCTGGAACAATATGGAAAGATTTTACATGAATGTTACTGAACAAGTTTTCTTCCTCATCACAGGAAACAAACATGATGTGATGAGGTTCTACTAGCGATGCTGCTGGAGGAGGAGAGGGGACCCTGCTGCTCTCTACACTTGATGATCTATCCCAATCACACAGAATAATAATCTGACTGATGTAGATCATGCAGGTTTCTGTTTATTTGTATAAAGATCCTTATCATCATTATAATTATTAAAGTGTACAATGACATTTACTCAGGATAGAATTATATTCATTCTTATTAGAAAAAAAAAAAGAATGCTGACACTTCACTATCTTCAGTTCAAGTGAGTTGTCAGATGATATTCTGCTGATTTAACTGATATCATGCTGATGTTTTCAGCAGTAATTTTATGAGTTCATGTCTTTATCACAAACATTTTAAGAGATCTTGTTAATAAGTAACCACATCATCCACAACCAACCCTCTTTATCCGGAATCTGAACAGGGAGCTGTGAGGAGTTTGATGGTTCATCATCACGATTAAAGCATTCACTGACTGCGACATTTAAATTAATATAACAGTTTATTTTAATAGTGAACATTAAACAGAAACGAGCAGTTTGTGTTCTTTTATCACTTTGTCTATCTTCCTGTCTTTTTGTCATGTTCTTCAACTCTTCAACAGCCCTTCTCAGTTAGTTACTCTTCTTTATATATCTGAGAAGGTAGCTGGTTGAAAATGATCATCATGGCCCCAGATATGAGCACCAAACTGTCAGTTTTCAAATGAAATCGGTAAATATCAATTCCTCACTAATATGTCAATTCTTTATTTGGAGGAGTCAGAAGGAGTAAATTTCAGTATTTTGTACAACAATGCAGCAAAATCTTTTAATATTTCCATTTTGTTCACTTTAATATCTGTTTTTAAATCAGTTCAACATTCACTGACACAAACAGGATGAAGGCTGTTGGTTACGTTACCTGATGGTCGAACTGATCTTCATGCAGCTGATGAGTGAAGGTGAACTTTAACTGCAGCTTCCATGAAAAAAATAAAGACAACATATCCATGTATATCTGACAGCAGGAGGTTTTCTAAAGTTGTTGATCAAAACACAGTCTGAGCTCTCTGTGGAAAACTGAATATGACTTACAGGAAAATCTCATACCACAGCAAATCTGAACTTTGGAATGAATTGAAGTCAATCATTAACAGACAGTAATAATCCACATCAGGTAGATCACAAGGCTCCAATGACCTTTGATTTATATGATGTGATGTACAATATGATCCTTTATCTTTTAATACAATTAGAAAACATTATTACACATGGTCGGATACACAGTTATGTTTAGAATAGAATAGAATAGAATCCTTTATTGTCACTGTTCACATTGTCACCAACATTAACTGTGAAAATATGCTTAGCAGCTCCACATGGCAGCGAGAAAGAAAAACAAGAAAAACACAAAAGCGCGATATCTCAATAAAAACAATATAAAATATAAAATATAAAATATAAAATAAGTATTTCCAAGGTATGATAAATACGGGAATGGTTATGATAAATATGGGAATGGGTATGATAAATACGGGAAACAGTGTATACTGTAGTGCAAAAGAGTTTACATTATGGCAATGTCATTATTTACAGCAGGTAGGTGTCTTTGGGGGGGAAGGGATATTGCACTTGGTAGTGAGTGTGGCCATTGTCAGTCTTTGGGTGGGGGTGGGGGTGGGGTGATGGCTTTGACGGCCTGGGGGAAGAAGCTGTTAATGAGTCTTGTAGTTCTGGCTTTGAGAGAGCGGTATCTCTTTCCATGGGGGAGGGGGCAGAATAGGGGATAACCGGGGTGTAAGGGATCTGTGCTGATGTTTCTGGCCTTCTTTTTCAGTCGGCCAGCGTAAGTGTCTCTGAGGGGGGGAAGTGTGGTCCCAATAATTGTCTCCGCCGTCCTCGCCACCCGCTGCAGGTCCTTCCTGTCCTTGGCTGTGCAGCTGGTGGACCACACTGTACAGCAGTAGGTCAGGATGGACTCGATGGATGCCCTGTAAAAGTTAACCAGCAGGGGGCGGGGGAGGTGAGCCTGCTTTAGCTTCCTGAGGAAGTAAAGACGCTGGTGGGCTTTCCTCACCTGGTACGAAGTGTGGACGGCCCAGGTGAGGTCGGCCGATATATGTACTCCAAGGAACTTGAAGCTCTCCACCCTCTCAACCTCCTCTCCTTTAATGGAGAGGGTGGGGAGCACCGTCTTTTTGGATTTCCTGAAATCCAAAATGATTTCCTTGGTTTTGGCTGTGTTGAGGACCAGGTTGTTATTGGAACACCAGTCCGTCAAGTGTTTGACCTCCTCCCTGTAGGCTGACTCATTGTTATTCTTAATCAGTCCTACAATGGTGGTGTCGTCCGCGAACTTAACAATGGTGTTTGTGGGGTGGATGGGGGAGCAGTCGTGGGTGAAGAGTGAGAATAGGAGAGGGCTGAGGACACACCCCTGTGGTGTTCCAGTGTTCAGGATGAGCGTGGAAGAGGTGCGATCTCCCATCCTGACACGTTGGGGTCTGTTTCTGAGGAAGTCCAATAACCATGCACACAGTGAACTGCCGATGCCCAAGTTGCTCAGTTTCATAACTAGTTTCTGGGGGATAACTGTATTAAATGCTGAGCTGAAGTCCACAAACAGCATCCTCACGTAGGTGTTGCTCTGGTCCAGGTGAGTGAGGGCTGTGTGGGTCGCCATTATGACCGCATCCTCTGTCGACCTGTTTGCTCTGTATGCAAACTGATGTTGGTCGAGGTCAGCAGGGATGGCAGATCTGATGAAGGGGAGTATAAGTCTCTCAAAACATTTAGTGATGATGGGGGTGAGAGCAACCGGGCGGTAGTCGTTCAGGCAGTTCACTGTGTTCCTCTTTGGTATAGGAACAATGGTGGCTGATTTGAGGCAGGCAGGAACCACAGACTGCAGAAGCGAGAGGTTGAAGATGGTGGTGAATACCTCTGCGAGCTGGTCCGCGCAGGCCTTGAGTACGCGCCCGGGGACACCATCTGGGCCGGGTGCTTTCCTCACGTTGACTCTGCGCAGGGTGGCCCTGACCTGGTGTGGCTGCAGCTGGAGCAGGTCTTTGTTGGTTGGTGGGACAGGGAGGGTGTCTGAGTTCTCGCTGTGACGGTCGAAGCGAGCGAAGAACTGGTTCAGTGTATCTGGGAGGGTGCTGTCTGATGAGATTGTGGCTGTTGTGTTGTTATTGTAGCCAGTCAGTGTCTTAATCCCCTGCCACATGCCTCTGGAGTTGTTGCTGTAAAAGTGGGCCTCTATGCGCTGCTGGTAACTGCGCTTGGCCTTTATAATTCCTCTCCGCAGATTCTTCCGTGCATCTTTGTAGCTTTGTGGATCCCCAGATCTAAAAGCAGTGTCACGTGCTTTGAGCAGGGTCTTCACTTCACTGTTGAGCCACGGTTTCTGGTTGGGGAACACTTTAACAGTTTTGCTCTCTGTCACATTCTCAGTACAAAAGCTGATGTAGTCCAGTACTGCAGATGTGTGGCCATTCAGGTCTGTCCCCTCTGCAAAAACTCCCCAGTCTGTGACCTCAAAGCAGTCTTGCAGGGCTGCGGTGGCTTCCTCAGTCCAGACTTTGACTGTCTTTGTAGCTGTTTTTTGTCTACAGATCAGTGGTTTGTACGCAGGGATGAAGGAGAGGGACAGATGGTCGGAGAGACCCAGATGAGGCAAAGGGCTGGCTTTGTATGCGTTGGAGATGTTGCAGTACACCTGGTCTAAAATGTTTTTCTCTCTGGTGGGAAAGTTCACATATTTGTGGAATTTGGGCAGGACAGACTTTAGGTTGGCGTGGTTAAAATCTCCTGCCACGATAATTACACTGTCTGCCTGCGCGGCTAAATGCTTGTTGATGGAGAGCTGTAGCATCTCCATGGAGTCTTTAGCATTAGCTTGAGGAGGCACGTAGACAGCAATAATTACCACCGATGTGAACTCTCTGCACAGAAAAAAGGGTCGGCACTGCAGCATCATGTATTCAATGTCCGGAGAGCAGTGGGTGTCTTTAACAGTCACATTAGTGCACCATCGGTTATCAATGTATACACAAAGTCCTCCTCCTTTGCTCTTACCGGAGTTTGCTGTTCGGTCGGCTCTGTAAACAGCGCGGCCCGCCAGCTGGATCGCCGCGTCGGGTATGTTATGATCCAGCCAGGACTCCGTGACAATCAAGACACAGTATTCCAGTTTGTGAGAAGTAATCCGCAGTCGTATCTCGTCCATCTTGTTGTGAAGCGACCGGGAGTTGGTAAGAAAGAGGCTAGGTATGACCGGTCTGTGGGGGTTAGCCTTTAGCTTGGCCGCTAGCCCCGCTCTCTTGCCCCGCTTCTGCTTTCTGTGCCGGCGCCGCCGGCGCCACTTCAATGGGGGGTGGGTGAAGCTGGTTTCCCTCGGCAATCGTCGTATCTCCGGGGAAATAGTGTTCCAGAGGTTTAAGTCCATGTGTGTGCAAAGAGCGTTTACTGCAGCGGTCAGGAGTTCCGCTCTACTATATTGCACTCTTGCAGCAAGTAGAGATGTAAACAAAGACGCAACAAGTAGTAGAAAAAGTAAAAAGCTGCCGAAAGTTGAGGAGCGCTGGGCCGCTGCGACTGTGCGCGCCGCCATCTTGCGTCTGTGGATCTACAATCTACAATGATCAGATTAGAAAAGGCATAGTGGCATAAAGTATGAGAGCATTTATGAGGATGGTATATTTTAAAGTGTGTTTGTCTACAGTGTGTAAGGGGACAGTTTATATCTAGAGTTCTCTGGTGAGACACATAACTTCTTCAGCATCAGCACATCAGCAGATCACCCTGCAACTAGACCAACTACAGCTAGTCTCTTCAAAAGATGCTGCCTCCTTCAAAGAGCTAAGAGACACTGAGGAACCAGAGGCCTGTATCACAAAGCTGGATTAACATGCCTGGGATCTATTTTAGTGATCCAGCTTCACTTGCACACACATCCACAATCCTGATATGCTGTCTCACAAAGCTGGTTATCAATTTGATAATCAAACCTGGTTTTTACATCTAGATCTGTGCACGTTCACATAAAAGGGGCTGGGATTGCTGCATCCAACCAACCGACCCCATGGAAAAGACACAAAACTGTATTTCACAACTATAAAATTAAGAAAACATAAAGACTATAAATCAATAAAATGGACAAAAAGCAACAGATTTGCAGCTCACAGAAGCTGCAGAAATGCTGGGAAATTAATCACAGGCTCTGTCAATGAGTAAATTACTGGGATTATAATATTACCTCTCCACCACATTCAATATAAACACACATTATACAGCCCTGACCACTGTTGTATCCAGACAGTGCTGACTGCTGCTTTTCATGGAGAGCAGCACTGAGTCTCTAACATTTGGATGTTGTTAAGAAAAGAAGTTATTTACCATTGTCTGAAAAAACACCCTGAATATGTTTTGAACGACAAATGAACTGTCCTGTCTATTCTTTATTTCTTGTTTGTCACAATTCCAACCCTCCTCCTTTATCAGGGCTAAAGAGAGACAGAAGCATCTCCACGTCCTCCCCCTGAACACAGGAGCCAGCCATCCATAACCAGATGTGGACAAACCTCCTCCCCACAACATCACCCAAAAAGAAACAACCCTCATCATCACTTCATCACAGAGAGGGACCTTCTGCTGTCATCAGATTCAGTGATGTCTTCATCAGGGTCCTTATCCTTCCCTGGTGTGTCCAAAAGTTTGGAGGACAAAGTTTACACATTATCAATTGTCTTTGAGGATAAATAATCAAACACCAAGTCAGTTTCTTCTCTGTATTTTCACCTGTCTGTCCAGGTGTGCTCTGACTAACAGGACTTCAGCCTGCTGATCTACACTGAGCTGCTCTGTTTCCTCTGAAAGAACAAGTCTTCAATTCAAGTTCAAACTGAGGCAGTAACTTCAACAATGAGAAATGTTTTTCCATGCCAACGAAGCGTAATTAGCTAATTAAGATACGTTAGCATGCTTGCTAAATTAGCAAAGTTAGCATGCTAACTATGTTAGCATAACGACGTAACGACCTTAAACAAGCAGGACTCTGCTAAACATGTCTATTGAATGTTGTTTAAGAACAGTTTCACACGAAAACAGAGAAAAGACAACTTTACTGAAATCCATCGTTAAAGTTCTCATTAAAGTTCTTACCTGAACTCCGGTGAATATTTGCTACAGGTGCTGCAGGAAGTGAGAAGCTTGTTTCAAAACTCAGACTGGTGAATTTACAGCATTTAGTTTGCAGCACAACTTCCTGAACTTGTTTTCAGCACTGCTCCTCTTTTCAGTTCACTTCTAAGTTTTATTTTGTTTTCCATTTTCTCACAAAATGTCGAGTTGTAGCCACTTAAACAACTTTACACAACGCGCTGTCACTCCAAATGAATGACACCACTGACAGCCAATGACAACTGAGGGGACATGGAAGGACCAATCAGGTTTTCGGGGGAGGGAGCCTCAGCTGTGATCACGAGAGAATATTCTCATTCACTTCTACGCTTTCCTTCTCCTTATTTGTCCTAAAAAGGAACCAAGAAAGCCATAAAAGCTGAGCCACTTGGTTTTTCTTCATGCCAATCTGAACCAAAGACGAGCTAAAACTGTTAGGATTTTCATTTACATCCTGTTGTATCATCCTTCATACTTGTCTATGTGGTTTAAATGTAAATAGTTCAACATTTTTAAATGATTTACATTTAATTAAAGATTAAAAATATTTTCAAACTGAGTTGGATCTTTGGGTTTTTGTGCTTTTACATTTATTATTTGTCATTATTTGCCATTTATCATTCGTTCGCGAAACGAGTCATGTGCGTCTTTGTGCGCATGCGCTCATCCATCTGACACGAACGTGTGAGTGTCACGTGTGGGAGAGCGATGAAAGACAGGTAATGCCTTTGATCTCCAGTGACGTCACACAGTGTCGTAGCTCCATGTAGGTTGGAGCTGAGGATGTGATTTGAGAATGAAATTGTTCTGAGCACACTCAGAAAACGTACAGGAAGTGTCATTTCTCCTGACGTGTAGCATGGTTTTTGCGCTGGAAGTTGTTCAAACATAACCAGAAGCAGCCAGTGACCAATTTAAAGAAGCATGAAACCAGAACATGCTGTGATCCATCCAACCGTTGTTGGCAGGATTTGAACCTGCGCGGGGAAACCCCAATGGATTTCAAGTCCATCGCCTTAACCACTCGGCCACAACAACCATGCGCAGCAACGCTACCATGACTCAGCATTTTCCAGCCTGGATAGTTTCCTCCTCAAAGGACAGGCTCTTGCTGCCTTCACTTCCCATGGAAGAAAAATGTTCATGTGGCTACTTCTATGAAGTACACTTCCTGCTGTCTGAGTAATGATTGTTACAAAAGGCCATTTAGGAACAAACATTGTGCTTGATTGTAAGCGGGTGTCAGTAATGTATCTATTCACACTTTTAATCATTTCATACTTTGGTTGCAGGTTATGCTGGCAGAAAGCCAAATATGGAGAGGAAGGCCCAGAAGAAGTGGAGCAGAGTATTGTTGGAGGAAGAGCAGGGAGCAGGTTTTCAACTTCTGTTTAGTTTGATTTATAGTTTTTTTCACGGACTTATGTCGAGTTAAATGAAACACACTAGTCCTGCGAGTTTAAAGAAGGACTCGTCAGATCACAGAAAAAAGATTAACCTTCCTCTAGTTTACAGGTCGGGTTTTTTGGGGGATAATGCTTCAGATTTGAGGAAGGATAACAGGAAACTGCGATGGCCAGAAATCGAACCCAGGTCAACTGCTTGGAAGGAAGCTATGCTGACCACAATAACACCATTGCATGCAAATGTATTAAAATGTAGACTACAGTTTTTTCCTTCATCTGAAGGGGTCAGTAATGTGACAGGAGGTTTTTAATGATGTCGAGTAGCAGACAGAAACAGACCGATAGAAACTAAATTCCTGCTGTTTTATTGTTCTGTAAGAGCTGAGAGAATACATGTCTGTAAGTGTTGTTGTACATGTCTGTATTACTGCCATGTTTGAGTTGGAATAAATTCACTGACGCTTTAAAATGATCGCGGTACTGATGCTAATCCCGTTAGCCGGTCTATGGCGTTTTCCATTGTATGTTAGCATTAAGCGGACATAACGGACTTTATATTAAGATAAAATTATGGCAGTAATTCTGGTTAAAATGACTTTGAATGCTATTTTAAATATGTGGGTGTTCAGTCATTTGTGTACACATATTGCGTGATGTTTAATCAGATAACTTTGATCTCGGTAGAAAATCATGACACTAAAAAAATGTGAGAAGCAGCGTGTGGAAGTATTTGTGGTTTTATTCTGTGGATGACAAAGTAACTCATTTTATTATTCTCTCTTTCGGTCGAAAAAAGCCGAGTCCAGTCGAGGAGAGCCGAATCTTCAGAGAATCCGTGCAGACAGGGGGGTTATTTTGATGGACACACCATGAGGCCAATCACATGAGAGGACAAACTGATGTTTTCACAATAATATTCAGCTGGTAAACTGACATAGATATGAAGTTTTACAGGTGACCAAGAAGAGACGTTTTCTTTGCTCTACAATGTAACTTTGTGAAAATAACATGTCGGTGGTTGTTTTCTGATCCCTCCTTCGTTTCTTCATGTCTTCTGTTTGTGTCTCTCTCTCGGAGTGATGTTGTTACTGAAGCCGACTCTGACCCCTCACTGAGCGGGTCGGTGCGGAGAAACACTCCGTTACCTCCGACAGCTGAGCGGTATCGCTTCTCGGCCTTTTGGCTAAGATCAAGTGTAGTATCTGTTCTTTTCAGTTTAATATCTGATACGTCCCCTACCCGGGGACCATATATTAAATAGATTTTTGGAACAGGGAGATGGAATAGGGGCTTGCTCCGTCCACTCCACGCATCGACCTGGTATTGCAGTATCTCCAGGAACGGTGCACTCCCTCTGTGTGTTCAATACAAGTCCTGTTCAGCTCAACATCACCTTAAACACATGATGTTGTCTTCATGTGTGTAACGCTGAGTGTACAGAGTGTTCATGTTCAGTTTATGGTTTTAGAATCAGTGATGCATTCATGTAGAAACATCATTTTAATGTTGCAGCTGATTTCATCAGGTTATATTCTGCTGACCAGACTGAATCAATAAAGTTTTGTTTCCACACGTCATCGTTTAAATGTTGGTTGTATTTTGCATTTGTCAGCTGAATCCAGAGTGACTGAAATGATGAAGTAAATCCAGGAAAGGAAAAACATTTGGCTCTGAATCTCAATGTAGATTTGAACAAAGAGCTCCAGCTGAAGAAAACAATGCTGTCTGTTTCCAGATGATGAAGAACTCAGTTCTCAGTTGATGCTCAGTTATCTCCATCTAGTGGACAGATGGTAGAAGTTGATTCCTGAAAAGAGGAAGTGACTTTTCCTCAGATCAAACTGTTGAAGGAGAACGAGCAGCTTCTTCCTCACTGACTCACTCAACTTCTGTCTCCTGGGTTTGGATTTGAGCCTCTTTCTCAGGAGCACACACAGAAAAAATAAGATTTTCTATTCCAACAATATACGTGATGTCCCCGTGTATGAATCAATGTTTCACTGATGCACAAACCACAACGAGACTGTGTGACGTCACTGGAGATCAAAGGCATTTCCTGCCTTTCATTGATCTCCCACGCGACACAGATTCATACGTCACTCTCTCACGGTCGCTTCAAATGAATGAGTGCAGTTTCTGTAGTGTAGTGATTGTCATGTTTACATCACACACTAAAAGCCTCTTTGCAGCTCCTCGTTAGTATAGTGGACAGTATCTCCGCCTGTCACGCGGAAGACCGGGGTTCGATTCCCCGACGGGGAGAGCAAGTGTGTTTTTCTATAATATGTTATAAACCAGAGTGATTGAAGTAAACAAAATGGCCACACTGCCACAGGACTCCGTTGTAGCTCTCTTCCGGTCAGCTCAGTAGGCTGACATGAACCACGTGACCACCCCGCAGTGAGATCAGGGAGTGTCGGGACTCTTCTCTCTCTGTCTGTCTGTATCCATGTCAGAAACTCTGAACGTCTTTAAAACACGGTGGATTTACTGATATGAAAGTGTCCAGCGGTCCATGATGGATCATTATAAAAAGATATCAACTTCAATTCAAATACATTGTTGAATATAAACACAGAAATTAAAATAATCATCTGCAGCTTTTTTCTAATGTTAAAATGAATGAAGACAGATCACAGACTCTGGTCCTCTGCTCCAGGTGGAGAGTCCTTCAGTTTGTGGAGGATTTCAGTGTGTATACAGATACAAATGCAAATAAAGATAAGTATATGCACCACAAAGGGCCGCTGATGTAATACAGAAATTGTCAATTAAAACGAGGTATTGATTTAATCATTTTACTCCTGGAGATACTTTCACAGCTACCAAAGTCGTGAGAACAAACTAGCAGATAATCACACTGTGCACGTGCAAATAACGATCAGTATATGGATCACGGTACCGCTTTGGGTTCTTTTAGAGAACATGTGCTGATGACTGAGAAATTACCTCACATGGTAGAGCGCTTGCTTAGCATGTGAGAGGTAGTGGGATCAATTTAGCTCTTTGTTGGAGATACAGCAACAAGTGAGCGAAACAGCAGGTCCCTGGGTCGGCTTTGGAGTAGCAGCTGTCACTCAGGCAGCAGCTACTCTTCCTGGGGTCCAAATGAAAATGCAAATCTGCAGTCAAACAGGACAGGATTGAAACAGGGACCTTTAAATCTTTAATGTAACGCAAAGTTACAAAGACAGAAAGACATCTTTGAAGCCTCTTGGACACACAACCAGTCAGCGTGCAGCATCCAACCTCACAAACTTTAAACAATATTTAACTGTTTGGATGAAAGAGGAGGCAGAATACCTGAAATCATACCCCTAGACTACTTTTGTGGTGCTGACATAACATGATGTTCTATCTGTCACCATCTTTACTGGTCCATGATTATGATGCATATAATGATCTTCATTTGCACGTGCACAGCGTGATTATATATATTTTTATCTTGGCAGGTGACCAATTGTCTGCTAGTTCACGATGTCCTTAAAGGCAGATATTTAGGATAATTCTAGCAGGAATAACAGGCTGCAACAGGAAAAGTTCCAGTCAGACCTTTCGCACCCGAAGCGAGAATCATACCCCTAGACCAACGAGCCATTGACAGCAGGACATTTATGGCATTTAAAATGTAATCAAACGTTTTCTGAGCATTGATCATACACTACAACATTTAGTATCCTTCCTAACCTATTCTCGCTTCTTGGAGATATTAAATATCTGTCCCAGTGGCCTAATGGAACTAACTGCTTATAAATGTCTCACTGGATCAAAAGCTTTGAGCTACGATAGGCTATGTAATTATTTAAGATTGAACATCTTACTGACATCTGACATCTGACATTACTGTTTGATAAATTTGGTGACAACTGCACTTTGGGTCCATTCAGAGAACATGGGGGGCTGTGTGACTTCATCACCAGAAATTAAAATGTCTAACATCGATAAAACCGCAGCAGCACAAATAAGAATTTTTACAGCGCAAACAAACGGTACCATTTCGCGTCCATTTGGAGTGGATGCTCACCATTTCGCACGCAATGGTGGTATAGTGGTGAGCATAGCTGCCTTCCAAGCAGTTGACCCGGGTTCGATTCCTAGCCATTGCAGTTTAACTGTGTGTCTACAATTTAACTTGAGATCCTGTAGATCTCATGCCAATGGTGCCCAACTACTACAGACCAGGAGGAGGATGAACGTGCTGGGCCCATAACCCAGAGGTCGATGGATTGAAACCATCCTCTGCTTTTATACACACTACATGAGATTTTCAGCAGCACTGATTAACAGGAAAACATGGAGAACTCTGTCTGTCATATCTATAATACTGATCATTGTAACCTACAGCTGATGAAAACCCAGAAGTACTTTCTTTCTACAACATCTGACTTTAGCAACAAGGAACTGCTGGGAGACATGAAGACCGTGCAGTTAAGTGACTGGTCAGAGAGAGTGCTGTGTCCTTTTAATGAAACTTATATGAATTTAACTCAACAACCTTAAACTTTATCAATGAGACACTGAACCCAGGATCTCCTGTTTACTAGACAGGCGCTTTGACCAACTAAGCCACAGCACCACTCTGATGTACAAGGATGTATTTTGGATCTGAAAATACCCCCAACATACGTGGCTGACCATCATGACTCTTACCAAAGTTTCTTTAGCAGGTTCCAGTCTCTTCGGAGGCGTGGGTTTGAATCCCGCCACTTTGTTTCTTGTAAATGGAAACCAATCCACTCAGTCAGGCACTTTTCATCTCCCTGTGAACAGAAGTTACAGTGACAGACGATACCAACACCAGCTGGGCTGAAATGAGAAACATCACAGTCAGCCTTTTCAGACCCAGGTCTGAAAAGACCTGACTTTCTGACTTCAACAGGTTCTGTTCAATGTGCTCTAACTGCTTATAAATGTCTCACTGGATCAAAAGCTTTGAGCTACGATAGGCTATGTAATCATTTAAGTTTGATTTGTGAAAATAAGCCAAAAAAAACGCTTCCACACAGGCCGGTTAGCTCAGCTGGTTAGAGCGTGGTGCTAATAACGCCAAGGTCATGGGTTCAATCCCCATACTGGCCACAAGCAGCATCTCAGAACTTGGTGTTGTTCTCTCCATAGACTTCAATGCAGTCTGAAGTTTTTTTCCAACCAGTGGAACTGCCCCCTGGTGGTCATTAGAAGTACAGCTTAACTTATCAGATACAACAATAACACAAAGTTACAATGATCAGAGCAAAGACTGCAGATTGATCATTTCCTTTGTAAGTCCAACAATCCATGAGGGGAGAAAAATTCATGGCACCCAGAGTGAGAAGCAAACCCCAAAACTAAGGAGCACAAATGCACATTGCATTTATCATACAAGACAAAAACACTTTTTTTTGGTTATTTATGCACTCAAAAGTTTTACCTGTCGCATGATCTCAGAAGCTAAAGCTGCCACACCATGCAGGGGATGTAGCTCAGTGATCAAGATGGATCCAGTCAAGTGCTGGTAGAGACGATGGAACAGACGATAAACTGACAACAGGACATTAAAATCAGCCACACTCAGAGACCACGTGGCCTAAAGGACAAGTCGTCAAAACTTTGTGGTTGGTCAGAGGTGTATTACAGGGGAAGGGAATAAACAATTTGAAATTTACTAAATATCTTTTTATCTCTCATTTCGGCTTTAACTTAAGAAACAATGCCTGGTATAAAAGGCGTTCATGGAGAAGACATCGAATCTGTGATGTGTTACACTAAGTGACTATAACTCCATAATTAAAAAAGAAAGCTCAGGGAATGTCTTTAAAAGGACCCACAACAGCTGCTGAAACCTGGAATTGAAACAGGGACCTTTAAACCTTCAATCTAACGCTCTCCCAAATGAGCTATTTCAGCACAGCACACAGTAGAAATTACTTCTCATTATTGCTTCCATGACCTGGAAGTGGAACTAAAGGTGTGTCCCTATCACCGGCCTTGATAATGATAACTGAGCACCAGTGAGTGCTCTCATCCTCTTAGATGAGTCCTAACAACAGCACTCAGCTGTGTCTCTCCCCAAATGGGAAACTTGGGCCATAAAAGTAAGTAAACGTTGTTGGCAGGATTCAAACCTGCGCGGGGAAACCCCAATGGATTTCTAGTCCATCGCCTTAACCACTCGGCCATAGCAACACTCCTGTGACTCAGCATTTTCCAGCCTGGATAGTTTTCTACTCAAAGGACAGGGCACCTTCTTGTTGTGAGGAAGCACAGCTTTCAACCTTTGTGGAAGTGACACACAATTGTGAGGAGCACAAGCGTTGACTGACACAGACGTGGTTTTAGAAAAAAAGCTGCAGAGAAACTGGCAGCACTGATGCTGAGCTGCTTAAAGTGTCTGTCTTATAAACAGGACATCCTGCATTCAAACCCCATGAAATAAATCAAATTATATTATTTCAGTGTAATCACATGCACCTGAAGAGAGAAGAAATTTAACAGGATCGTTGTCTGTTGTTCCTGATGGACTAAATGTGTCCTATGTGACCACGTGGCCTAACGGACAAGGCGTCTGACTTCGGATCAGAAGACTGAGGATTCGAGTCCCTTCGTGGTTGGGCCGCTGTGTATAAGTGAATGGACTAAACTGTGTCCGTTTTACAAGTGAGGTTTTTCAGATCTCCTCCACATAAGGTAACTGTAGCCTAACACGAGCCATCCAGCCGAAATAGCTCAGTTGGGAGAGCGTTAGACTGAAGATCTAAAGGTCCCTGTTTCAATCCCGGGTTTCGGCATCTGAGGTTCAAGCTCAGGTTTTTTTGACCTACAAGGGTAGATGCGTCAAGCTGACTGGTTGTGTGTCGAAAAGGCTGTCAACAACATCTTTCTGCCGTTTTCTTGTGGCAGGTCAAAAGATCCTTCTGCAGTCTCCCCTGGAGGCGTGGGTTCAAATCCCACTTCTGACAGAAACTGCTTTTCTTTCACATCTACCGCAGCAAGGTGTGTTTGGGGACAAAGGTACTTTGGTCGACTTTTGGCCGCCAACCGCAAAGAGAAGCACTTATACAAAAGGAAGTCGTCTGTGTTTCATAATTGAAATGATCAGTATTGTATTCTAAGAAGATGTTGTTGTCTTTGTCAGTCAGCAATGCCCCAACAAGTAGCACTTACTGAATTCAACAGTCAAGTCAGTGCTCAAGTTAAGGTAACATTTGTGACTTTTAAATTACTTCCTTATCCCCCACCCCCCATATCACTGATAATACCTGCTGTACTGGTGATTGAAGAAAGGAAGGAATGGCATTCCTCCGAAGATTCCACAGAGATGGGATTCGAGTTTATATGCTGCAGCTCAGCTAGCTATGAGCAGAGTGGCGCAGCGGAAGCGTGCTGGGCCCATAACCCAGAGGTCGATGGATCGAAACCATCCTCTGCTAATGGTGTTTTAGCAACAGCTAGCTGTTCATTATCCAAAGTTTGTCGTACCATAGGTGCTTCAACAAGATACCAACTTTCTTCCAAAAGCTCAATCAGCTGCTCCAGGTGAGGCTTGAACTCACAACCTCGGCATCACTCCGCAGGTTACTGTCATCCAAGTACCACGCGCACCACACTTTTAGTTCCTCTTTCGGGGGAGAACTGCAACACTGCAACAGTGTTTCTGCAAACGAGGCGAGAGAGGAAGCCTGACAAAAAATTTTTGATCATGTAAACTGATATAGACGATATAATGTATCATTAAATAACTTTAATTCCCTCCCTAACATTGTCTCACAATGAAGAATACATGGAAATCACTTAGATTAGGCAGAAAGCATCCATCCGAATCGAATGTGAGAGAGTGTGACGTATGCGTTGGGAGAGCAACCAAGAACAACCATGGAAGCATTTAAAAAGAGAGCCAAATTTGATTGTTTCAGTTGTATCTTCAGCTCAGTCCCCACTTTGGAAACTCAAAGCGACAGTAGCTGTTAGAGTCCTATCACATATCACAGAATGCACAGCTTGGACTACTGGCAGTGGTGGGATTCGAACCCACGCCTCTGAAGAGACTGGAGCCTAAATCCAGCGCCTTGGACCGCTCGGCCACACTACCATACATCTGTATAGAATAAGAACTAAGTAAAGGTTCTCTGATTTAAACAGGTTCATTTCAATGTTGTTGAGAGATGTGAATTTGAAGCCTTCACTGTGGGACTTTGGAGAAGTGGATGGTGAACAGAACATCCAGCATTAAGGGGCACATCCAGCCAAAATAGCTCAGTTTTAAATGTTCTGAGGGGGAGAACTTTTCAGTCATCAAAAATCTCACACAGAGCTTTGATAATACACTGCAACATTTCACTACAACATTTCGCGTCCACAGGGGTAGGGGTATCATCCCAGGTTCAAATCGTGGACGAGCCCTTAGTGTTATGTTGCCAACATCAGTGCCTGACCATCCTGACTCTTACCAAAGTTTGTCTCCTGTTAAAAAATGGTAATCACCAAATTTCCATCTGCTCCACACAGCAACAAACACAAAACTACTGTCTCTCTAGTCCAGAGACTGCAAGCAAAAGCTGTAATACAGGAAGTGATGGCAGGACCATGATTGCCTTTGGAGCTTCATGAACAGCAAGCACTCTATGGTGGAGGTCATGAGAAAAAGTGGGAGGAGTCTTTGATCTCTGTGATGTCATTAGAACCTTTGTGACATCAGCATCTCCTTTGATGGTTACTGATGGAACAGGAAAAGGTCAGATGGGAGCGTTGCAGTTAAAAAGCTTTGTGAGCTCTTGACGTGTTTCGTGGCTTCGTTGGTCACATTTGCTCCCTTTGTGTCTGACAGAGATCCTGAACCTTCACATTGCTGGATGCACTCCTGTGATGTGTGTTGGCCAATTCATTTCAAATGTTTCTAAATCTGTCAGAAGGTCATTTCCCATCTGTGTTCTTTGATCTTATGGTTAGCACTGTGGACTTTGAATCCAGTCATCTGAGTTCAAATCTCAGTGGAACCTCTGCCATCTGATTCAGTGTGATAGTGATTAAGAATAACACCCAAAATAGATGCTCACCGACCTCTGTGGTTAGGTAAAGGTCCAAAGAGGATGTAGATCAGTGGTAGACGTTCATCAAAACAAAAGGCCACTCAAAGCAGAACCGCTGTTCAGTCTAACATTCAGACCACATCTGTTTGACAACAAACATGACGAGGTGGCCGACGACTCTCTCCTTCATTGCTGATAGATACATTAATGTGAGCAGTTAACTATCCGTCTATTCACACACAGTCCAGGTCGCTGCATGCTGAGGTGGCAGAGTGTTTCAGGTGATGGACTGCTAATCTGCTGTATCCTGTGTGTGGGTTCACATCTCATTGTCTTCTGTGTTCAGCTGTCCATGTTGCAGCCTGCTATTCTAGGTAGAGTAATCCTAAACGTCTGACTTCAGGTCCATATATCAATCAAACCTGTTGAAGTTTAATTCAAAGGTTATCTGGATGTGTTGTATCTGCTTTCAGAGTTGTTGTCAGGTCATTAAGATTAATTTTCAATGCATGACTTTAGCTCTTTGGAGATACGGCAACAAGAGAAGGCCAAAATAAGGAGCTTACAATTCCAATACCAGTTAGTCAGCAAAATATGATGAGCCAAGTCCACTGTGACAAATATTTTCTTTAGCATAAAATAAACTGTCACATTAATGTCCTGAATGTGCTGTGTGTAAATAATGAGATCCTGGGTTCAAATCCCAGCAGTGCCTTGCTCCTAATGTTAGATGTTGTGGATAGAAAGGACTCATACATGGAGAGCACAAAATATAAAATACATTTGTCCCCAAAATACACATTACAGCAGTAGAGGTGAAAGGAAAAGCAGCTTCCATCAGAGGTGGGATTTGAACCCACGCATCAAGGGGGAAAATGCAGAAAGATAAACATGAGCACACACTGAATGTTCCTTTACATTATGAGACATTACTTCAGCTGGAAAATGTCAGGAGTTTTTCAAGCAGCACTGATTTACAGGAAACAACGAACACTGGATTATGAACAGCTAGCTGTTGCTAAAAAGCTGTTAGCAGAGGATGGTTTCGATCCATCGACCTCTGGGTTATGGGCCCAGCACGCTTCCGCTGCGCCACTCTGCTGTAAACCACCCCAGATGGGACTCCAACCCACAATCCCTGGCTTAGGAGGCCAGTGCCTTATCCATTAGGCCACTGGGGCTGACAGGGGTGGGATTTGAACCCACAGCGTCAGAGGAGACTGCAGCTCAGCCAGCTATGAGCAGAGTGGCGCAGCGGAAGCGTGCTGGGCCCATAACCCCACTGGGGCTCTACCGACTGAGTCAGCCGGGCTGTCAGTCAAAGAGCACATCCAAAGCTGGATTTTCCAGATCTCCAGATCTCCTCCACAGAATGTACATTCAGGACCAAAAACAAGTTTAGGAAGTTGTGCTGCAAACGAAATGCTGTGAAGTCATTACTCGTCTCATCTTCCTGGAAGGAAGATGGAAGGAAGGAAGGAAAGCAGCTGTTTTTTGTGTAGCGTAAAAATACGCCAGTGTTGCGAGATATTTAAGCGCAATGAACACAAGGCTCCCCCCTTGTTGTCTGCCTGCCTGCGAGCGCAACGAATCTGACTGGTCAGATCCAGAGAGAGTAAACTTCGATCACGCTGGTTAATGAGCTATTTTAAAAAGAACGCACTGTGTTCTCCCTGTCAGGAATCAAACCCCGGTCTTCTGCGTGACAGGCGGAGATACTGTCCACTATACTAACGAGGAGCTGGACAGGGTGAGAACATGTGTCACCTGAAACTGAACCCGCTCGGCCATTAGGCCATTCTGACGACAGATGCTGAAAAATTATCCCACAAGTGAGTACACAACACGCAAAGACTGCCTTATAAGATCATATGGAGGCTCAAGATTCAGGTTCCACCGAGATTTGAACTCGGATCGCTGGATTCAGAGTCCAGAGTGCTAACCATTACACCATGGAACCAGGCAGGTGTGCTTTCATGCAGATGTGAATGGAATGGTTTTTTAAAGCGTGGACAGTCAAAGGTGGACCAAAATACCTTTGTCCCAAAACACGCCTTGCAGCAGTAGAGGTGAAAGAAATTCTGTCATTTCACACATTATTTACACATTTACACACACAAGAACTAGCGTTGATTATCATGCATATATGCATATACATGGTAGTTGAAAACTTTCCTTACATGTGTTAGGAAAATATTTCTTTACTGTTTTTCACACCAGTGTACAGTAAATATAAAATATGGGAATTGACTCTTCAATATTTCTAATATTTCTATAGCTGTATTTCTAAACTGTTGATATTTTCAAAGTCACACAGTGAAGGTTCCAAATCCACATCTCTCACAGTGTTATCATGACAAGAGGAGGTGGGGTGACAGAATTTTTGCAGGTTGTACTGTATTTGGGGAAGAAAATTTCATGATGCACAGCTGGTCACAGAAGAAAGGATTTGGCAGGAGTCATGACTTGGCGGGGAATTTTTTTTTTTTGCACAAAGGCAACACAACACAATCTCATCTTGTCGCCATCACAAATTTGAGGTCCTGTACAAAGGAGAGGGAAGTCTTGGAGATGGACTTCTGAATTCAAGATTTTAGGTCAGTGACAGGAAGGGGATCATCAGCATGGCAGAAAATGTGTTAATAAGTGTGAACAATGTGTCCAGAACAAGATGCATTCTGAGAGCTTTGCTTGTATATATGTTTAGTCAGTAATTTGGTTGAGTGACTAAGCAGGACAACACGGAAGCAGTAACTGAGGGATCAGAGTGTTGGAGAGCAGAACTCTTTCCTGTTCTTTATTAAACATGCTGAAGATGCCAGGAATTAACCCAGGACCTCATACATGCGCACACATGGGCTCTACCACTGAACTACATCACATGCTCAATGGGTTGGCTTTGGCCGACCACAGGACTTCTTCAGGATACTGCGACAGGTAAAACACCGATCTGTCTGATGACGCCTCATGGATGAGAGGTGAAATGTCTTCTAGGACTGAAATCTAGGACTACGTCTGGTTGCCTTAGACATATTAGAACAGAATTACTGAGAACCTACGCAGATGTCTTCCACAACAATTTAGGATGAGCACCCTCAGAATAGTATGGGAGGGTTCTCACCTGAGGTCTCCGGTTTGATGTGGGTCAAAATTGCAAACTACAGAATCCACCTGTTATAATGTCAATAGATGGCAGGAGTCACTGATCATCTGCATAGCAGTGAAAAATAGTTCCAGTTTTGTTGTTGCTTCTGTCTGCAGAACTCAAAGGTATCTGGCAGGACCATGATTGTCTTTTGAGCTTCATTAACAGAGTGCACTCTACTGTGGAGGTCATGACAAAAAAGTGGGAGGAGTCTTTGATCTCTGTGATGTCATTAGAACCTTTGTGACATCACAGAATCAGCATCTCCTTTGATGGTTACTGATGGAACAGGAAAAGGTCAGATCCTGATATAATCTTGTGATTATAATCTTACATCAGACATTCAGCTGTTTGAAGTAAATCAAAACAGTGGTCCAGTGGTACAACAGCAGGCAAAAGAGGCAAGAGTATTTCCTGATGAACCCACGCAGCCAAAAGAGGAACAGCAGGCCAGGCACAGCGGAGGCAGACAGCTTCTACTCAGCGCCCACGTCCCATCATGCCAATGGGGCCGGTGACCAGGCAGGTGCTTGCTCCACCCCCAGCATCAGGACTGTTTCTGCCACCTCAGGTTATCAAACCAGCAGGAGTGATACAGTTAGTCTTTCCTGTGGCAGCTGTTCAGGGCAGCACATGAGCCTCTTTCTCAGGAGCACACACAGAAGTGTGTCAGTCGTCATCAATCGTCTGCTGACCAGACTGAATCAATCATTTTTTTTTGTTTCAACACGTCATCGTTGGTTGTACTCTACGTTTGTCAACTGAATCCACAGAGTCACTGAAATGATGAAGTAAATCCAGGAAAGGAAAAACATTTGGCTCTGAATCTCAATGTAGATTTGAACAAAGAGCTCCAGCTGAAGAAAACAATGCTGTCTGTTTCCAGATGATGAAGAACTCAGACATTGTCTGTCCGAAGCTGTCTGTCCGAGGTAAAGGTACAAAATGTAAAGACAATCACCAATCAGGGATTGGCATTCCTCATCTTTTTTGTCCAAATTCCAACCAGGACCAGAACCAAAGAGAAATAAAGAATTCATCAGTGTCTCTGATTGGAGTAAATCAATAGATTCTGTAATTGAAGTCATCTAACGTCGAAGAAGACATCAGTTACATGACTTGTTGTGTTTGGTAGTTAACACTACTAGGCTACTATCAAATTCAAACTCAAGTAAATGTTGACTTTCTCAAGTTTCTTCCGTTAATTTGCTGAATGAACTCTGTCGTGATTATAGGTTGAAGGAACAACTTCATCACCAACACTACCCCAACTAATAGCACTTACTGCTCTCAGAACAAAAGTGTGTGCTTCAGTTGGAGAAATGTTGAAGACAACTTCATTCATTTAGCTAATCTAAGATTTCTATTTGTGGTGGCAGTCATGGCTCCCACCAAACCTGCTGTTGTCTTTGTCAGTCAGCGCTGCCCCAACAAGTAGCACTTACTGAATTCAACAACCAAGTCAGTGCTCAGGTTAAGGTAACATTTGTGACGTTCAAACAAATTCAAACATTCACAACCCCCACTCCCCAAACACTGATAAAACTTACTGATCTGAAATCACCAACACGACCCCAACTAATAGCACTTACTGCTCTCACAGCACAAGTCTGTGCTTCAGTTGGGGAAATGTTGATGACAAGTTCATGAATTTAGCTGATCTCACAAAATTACTAAAACTAGATGTCGAACTAAAACTACTAAAACTGATTATACCTTTTGTCCAAATTCCATCCAGGACAACCCCAAAGAGAAGCACTTATGGACAAGAATTCATCAGTGTCTCTGATTGGAGTGATCCGAGTTAGATCTGAAGAAAACATGGCTCCAAGAATTAATGTTGTTTTTGTAAATTAACACTGAAAGGGAAAAAAGAGAGCAAAGAGAATAGAAGTCACATTCAGCTAAAATTTTTTACTGCACATATGATCTCCTCCAAAGAGTCTTTGCAGCCACTTCCTTGTTGTGTCGCAGTTCCAATGGACTCCCATTCAGGCTTTTACTCATCTTACATCTTCTACTTTGTTCAGGCAGTTTCAATGGTCTTGGTAATGGAAAGTAATGAAGAACACATTTAGTCCATCAGGAACAATCCTCTTAAATTCATGAGGACCATTAGCATGACAGCACCAACTAACAGCATTTACTGCTTTATGTCCATACGTCCGGAAGTGTTGATGACAACGTTTTTATTGATATTCCAACTAAAGCTTGGGGTTAGAGTCTCTGGATAAAGCTATCTGCATTTGTGTTGGGAGTCATGGCTCCCACCAAACCTGCTGCTGTCTTTGTCAGTTAGTGCTGCCCCAACAAGTTGCACTTACTGAATTCAACAGTCAAGTCAGTGCTCAGGTTAAGGTAACATTTGTGACTTTCAAACTAATTCAGATGTTCTTACCACCATGCCCCTAACATTGATAAAACCTGCCACCTTGTGATTGACTTCTGAAATCAAGACTACCCCAACAAAAAGCACTTACTGCTCTCAGAACACAAGTCTGTGCTTCAGTTCGGACATGTTGAGGACAAATTCACTCATTCAGCTGATCTGAAGAAATCTGGTTTTAATACCATCCAGGACAACCACAAAGAGAAGCATTTGTACAAAAGGAAGTTGTCTGTGTAATTGAAATGGTCAGTATTGTATTCTAAGAAGATGTTGCTGTGTTTGTCAGTCAGCACTGCCCCAACAAGTAGCACTTACTGAATTCAACAGTCAAGTCAGTGCTCAAGTTAAGGTAACATTTGTGACTTTCAAATTACTTCCTAATCCCCCACCCCCCATATCACTGATAATACCTGCTGTACTGGTGATTGAAGAAAGGAAGGAATGGCATTCCTCATCTTTTTTGTCCAATTTCCATCCAGGATAACACCAAAGAGAAGCACTTATGCACAAAGACTTCATCAGTGTCTCTGATTGGAGTGATCTGAGTTAGATCTGAAGAAGACATGGCTCCAAGACTTACTGTTGTTTTTGCCATTTAACAATGAAAGAGGAAAAAGAGAGCAAATAGAAACATTCACGCAGAAAGTCACATTAAGCTTTAATTCTTACCTAACTCTGGTGATTAGTGATTAGGGAAGAAATCTGTTCAAAATGGCAATCTTCATCATTTTGTTGAAACTCTAACCAGGACAACCCCAAAGAGAAGCACTTGTGCACAAATAATTCATCAGTGTTTCTGATTGAGGTGATCTGAGTTAGATTCTAAGAGTCTAATGGGAAATGGGTAAAGGAAGGAACAACTTCTGAAATCACCAACACTACCCCAACTAATAGCACTTACTGCTCTCAGAACACAAGTCTGTGCTTCAGTTGGGGAAATGTTGAGGACAAAGTTGTGAATTTAACTGATCACAATGAATCAATTTAGCAATGTTTTGTAGAATTTCAAACCAGGACAACCCCAAAGAGAAGCACTTATGGACAAGAATTCATCAGTGTCTCTGATTGGAGTGATCCGAGTTAGATCTGAAGAAAACATGGCTCCAAGACTTACTGTCGTTTTTGTGAATTAACCCTGAAAGGGGAAAAGAGAGCAAATAGAATAGAAGTCACATTAACCTCTCATTTCTACCTCACATGATCTCCTCCTAAGAGTCTTTGCAGCCACTTCCTTGTTGTGTCAGTTCCAATGGACTCCCTTTCAGGCTTTTACCTGAATTTATCTTATACCTGAATGAAACCACTCCCACAGCTGCCTGCCTACTTTGTTCGGGCGGTTTCAATGGTCTTGGTCATGGTTTGTAATGAAGAACACATTTAGTCCATCAGGAACAGACAACGATCCTCTTAAATTCATGAGGACCATTAGCATATGATGAGAGGACAGCTAACTCTGGTGATTAATGTTGCTGCAGCTGATCTGAACAAATCTTTTCAAAATGGCCATCTTTGTTGTTGTTTTTATTTCAACCAAAACTTTTTTTCTACCAAATGGTTGCATGAACTCTCTGTCCTGATTAATGCTTGGATGCAATGAACAACTTTTGAAATCACCAACTCTGCCCCAACTAATAGCACTTACTGCTCTGAAAACACAAGTCTTTGCTTCATTTGGGGAAATGTTGATGACAAATGTATGCTTTTAACTGATCTCAAGAAACATTTCAACCAGAGCAAGCTCAAAGAATTAATTAGAATTAGAATGCTTTTATTGTCATCATACACGATGTATAACAAACTTTAAAGACAACTCTGTTCTGCAAAATGCATTTATAAAATAAGAAAGACATAGTAAAAAAAGTTTGAATACATTTACAAAAGGAGCCAGTAAGAATATATGTACAGTTGAGAATTAGCATGACTGCAGATAACGGTGGAAATAAATATAATGTCCACTAAGAGAAGCACTGATCCACATGTCACCTCCAGTTAAAGTAACATTTGGGACTTCAAAAAAATTTAGAGGTCACAAACTTTTCCCCCAAGAAATAGCTATGACTGAATCCAACAGTCAAAGGAAGAAGAAAGAAAGGACACATTGACAGAACCACTGTGCTTGATACCAGGACACAGCAGCGTGACTCATGAATCATCATGAATCATGACTTTCAAACTACTTTCTTCACCCCCACCCCCAAAAAACTGATAAAACTTGCTGTCCTTGTGATTGACTTTTGAAATCATCAACTCTGCCCCAACAAATATCACGTACTGCTCTCAGAACACAGAGCTGTGCTTCACTTTGGCTAATGTTGGGGATGAATTCATGAAGTCAGCTGATTGCATAGAAGAATCTAAATAAATGGCAATCTTTATCTCTTTTTTTTTTGTTGTTGACCATCGAACAAGAACAACTCCAAAGAGAAGCACTGATGCAGAAAATAATCATCAGTGTCTCTCACTGAATCCACCAAGTCACATAAAGCCTTTGTTTCAGATTAATCTTTGTGCCACCGTTGCAATGGACTCTCTTTCAGACTTACTTATTTTATTTTACTCACCTGACTTATCTTAAACTAAAATGATGCACCCTGTCCTCCTTCAGCAGAATGTTTCAATTCCAACCACATCTCACATCACAAGTCTGTGTTTCAGTTCAGGAAATGTTGATGACAAATTCATGAATTTAGCTGATCTCAAGAAACAAATAAAATATTTTGTCAAAATTCCAAACAGGACAACCCCAAAGATAAACACTCTTGCAGAAAGGAATCAATAGTGTCTCTGACTGATGTGATCTGAGTTAGATACTAAGAAGAAATTGATTCTTTACTTCTTTATTGTCTTTGTCAGTTAACGCTGCCCCAACAATCAGCACTTCCTGAATTCAAAACTCAAGTCAACACTCAGGTTGGATAATAAATTGTGACTTTCAGAAAACCTTCTCGAAACGTTTTTCAAGCAGTTTGTTGAATAAATGTGTTGTCCTCCCTCAGCAGGAAGTTTCTGTGGTCTTGGTAACGGTTTGAAGAACAGAATGATCAGACAACGATCCTCTTAAATTCATGAGGACTGTTAGCATATGATGAGAGGTGTGTTAACTGCAGTGATTAGGGATCAGGGTTGTGTTGTTGTATCTGATCCCAAGAAATCTATTTAAAATAGCAGATCATCATAATTTTTGACTGATTTAAATTTTTTAAATTAACTGTTAGTAGAAACTGTGGCACCTTTGGCACCTTGACATTTCCTACATAGCTTTTTATCCCTCATTTCAGCATTAAGAAGCAATGCATGGTATAAAAGGTATTCATGTGGGAGACCTAGAATCCATCATGTGTTAAACTGAGAACTCAGTCGTCACACTCAACTGACGTTGTATGCAGGATCCAAAGGAATGGAGGCAACTGGCAGTGGTGGGATTCAAACCCACGCCTCCTAAAAGGGTGGAGCCTTAATCAGGCACCTTGGACACTTCAGAATGGGAATGACACCCATGTCACATTATGAGAAACCTGGATGCTGTGTCCAAAGGTTTGGAGGACAGAATGGTTGAAAGATGTCTTTGAAGCCTTTTGGACACACAACCAGTCAGCGTGCCAGTTGAAATATAAGCGTGTTAGACAAAATAAGTATTTCCTGTGCTTGTTTAGCAATGCTGGGGATTGCACCAAAGGACTCATACATGGAAAGCACACATTCTACCACTGAGCTACATCCCCTGCGTGGTGTGGCAGCTTTAGCAGCTTTAGCTAACCAGATAGCTTCTGAGCTCCTGCGATAGCGAAAACAGCGATCTGGCTGATGAAACCTTTTGGATGAGATGAGCCCGTTGATAATGCTGCCTGTCCTGCTGAATTTAGGTCACCTGCACTTTTGGCAACAGCCAGAGCTCCATACACAATAACAGTACTGATTACTGACTGTCAATACATTATGACCTTAAAGATTTTATGATCAAATATGAAGAATAACAGGGAGAGAGAGAGGGATGACCTGCAGTATCAGGTCAGGTACCCTGGCTGGTTCAACAAGCCAAGTTGGAAGCAGTAACCAGAAGCCTGAGTAGCTCAGTCGGTAGAGCATCTGACTTTTAATCTGAGGGTCCAGGGTTCAAGTCCCTGTTCAGGCGATGCAGCTTCTTCCCTTTAATGGTTCACATCATAGACTCCACAGCAGTGATAGGTGACACCATGAAGACGTTATGCACAATGAAACCATGAGTCTTCCACAAGCCAGATCGAGCAGGATATTGACAAGTGAAGCATGCGCAGTAGTAGTTTTGTGGCTCATGCTGGGTTTGGGAGAAGGAAATTTGTTGATTGGCTGCTTTTGACAGGAGACAAAATTTAGTAAGTCAGCTACTTATGTTGAAATATTTTAAGCATTTTAAGAGTGGTGCTGTGGCTTAGTTGGTCAAAGCGCCTGTCTAGTAAACAGGAGATGCTGGGTTCAAATCCCAGCAGTACGCCTTTATTGAAGTTTAAGGTTGTTGACATAAACTCATGTAACATCTTCTGCATTCTTAATGTGATTTGTTCTGTGCTTTATACTTCCAATATTCAAACATCAGTAATGTGGAGTTCATGTTCAGATTTGTTTTACATCTGTAGTAACACTAAATCTCCAGCAGGTGGAAGTATTGCTGCGCAGATGTCATATACACTGTGGGACACAATGTCGGACACACAATACTCACAGAGGACTTTATTGTGCTGCAGTGAGATGTATAAAAAGCTCCAGTTCTACAGTCAGAAGATGTCCAGTCTGAAGGTGGATGAGTTCTGACTGCAGAAGACAGTTTCAGAGCGTCTTCCAATGGCTGATGATGAACACATGATTCTTGTGCTGGGCGTCCGGAGTAAAGGCAGTAACTCCAACAATTCATCCAATAAGACCAGGACTGTGACAGCAAAATTAAGAAGCATGAAATCAGACCATACAGCAACAGCAACCAACCGTTGTTGGCAGGATTTGAATCTGCACGGGGAAACCCCAATGGATTTCTAGTCTATCGCCTTAACCACTCGGCCACAACAACCATGTACAGCAAAGCGCCCCCAACTCCAACTTCTTCTTCTTCTTCTTCTTCTTCTTCTTCTTCTTCTTCTTCTTCTTCTTCTTCTTCTTCTTCTTCTTCTTCTTCTTCTTCTTCTTCTTCTTCTTCTTCTTCTTCTTCTTCCTTCTTGTTTTGAGAAAGCACAGGTTCCAACTCTTTTTCCCAGAGTTCATTGAGGTAATTATACTGGAGATGACAAACCTGGAGGGGAAGCGTGTGTTTGGGGACATCTGGAGAGAACTGGACCTGGTAGACCTCCAAACCTACCTGGGTCTGAAAATAGACAACAAAACAAGCCTGAGATGCTGCAAATGTGATGCCTATGTTTGTACGGCCCACTCAGGTCAGAGTGGGCAAAAAAAAAAAACGACAATTCACATACACACACAACTTCATGTTGAGGAGTTTGGTCTCTGGTTTTCTATTTCTTTTATTATTATTATTACTATGAACCACTCTGAGACAATTTTAACAGCCAAAGAGTGTTAAACAAAAATTTGGTGGTGATTAATGTTTTTTTTTTTTGTTAATTTAAGAGCAGTTAAAACAGAGCAGGAACACTAAAGTAAGGGGCGGGGGGTGAAAACGACAGGAGGGTTAAAGAGCAGATTCTCTCTGAGGGGACGGATGTTGCCACAATACACAGTGTGTGTGCCATCACATGTGGAAGATGTGTGCAGACTGAAGCCTTGGTCTGCCACCAGCTCAGAGGGGCTGCACTTCTACTGACCACCAGGGGGCTCCACTGGTTGTTTCACAAAGTCACAGTGTGTTGGAGTCTATCAGGGTTTTCAGTCATCCCGTTATAATATGTCTAAGGCAACCAGACTTGGTTCTACATTTTTGAAGACATTTGACCTCTCATCCAAGAGGCTTCATTAGACAGATTGGTGTTTTACCTGTCGCAGTATGTGTGGTCAGCCAAAGCCAACACATCGAGCAGGGGATGTAGTTCAGTGGTAGAGGCCATGCTTAGCATGAATGAGCAGCAAAGACCAGCTGCTGTTTTCACACAGGTGGCTGCTACATGGTGTACATATTGTGTAGTCACTTTGATGTGCTAATTTTTCAGCTAATTCTTTAGAGTCAGGATGGCCGAGTGGTCTAAGGTGCTGTGTTCACATTGCAGTCTCTCCTGGAGGTGTAGTTGTAAATCCCCCTTCTGACAGAAGCTGCTTTTCTTTTCTCTACTGTTGTAAGGTGTGTGTTGTAAGGCAGGATTTGACCACACAACCATTATAATTTTAAGACACAGAAAATATATATTACATAACAACTAATTACACATGGATGAATGAAATTGTATTTTTTTTATTTAACAATAAGTGAAAACATGAAGAACGAAGTGTGCATGTGAAGACATCCTCTTCCTCTGTGAAAAGCAGATCTTTGAAACCTGTTGATGGTGAACTCAGAGGTTGTTAAAGGGGCCTTTTCGCAAAGCTTAGCTACAGTTTGTTAAATACAGCATGCTTGCATGCTTAGCATATGAGAGGTGGTGGGGTTGATGCCCACATTCTCCACAAGACTTTAGCTCTTTGTTGGAGATACAGCAACAAGTGAACTAAACACAGCAGGTCCCTCAGTGGGCTTTGGAGGCTTTTGGGAAACAGAGGCAGGACTATTGTTGTGTTTGGAGCTTTGACTGTTACCTGAACACATCATGAATTGAACCAGCTACTGTCCTGTTGTATTAACTTTTACATGTTTTTTATTTATTTATTTATTTCTTGTATGGATTCATATATTTTATTTTATTTTGCCATTTATTCTCATTCAATATATTCATTATTACTGCACAAAGTTGGTCTTAAATGATCAATAAGCTTCTCAGCTGCTCTGAATGGTGACAGTGAGGCAGCCTTTGTGTTTACATCTGAATCACATGTGATTTTGGAAATTCTTCAAAGCAGCTTCAAAGGAAGAGTTTCATTCTGTGAGTATTGTGACCTCATCAGGTGATGTATCAAAGGCAGCAGCTCTTCAGACTCACACATCACTTCAAACCTTTGAGGAAGTGACACACAACTGTGAGGAGCACACGTGTTGACCGACACAGATTGTTTTCAGAGACAGACTGCAGAGAAACTGTCAGTACTGATGCTGAGCTGCTTAAAGTGTCTGTCTTGTAAACAGGACATCCTGCATTCACTCTGCTCATCATGTCTCTGTGGCACAATCGCTCAGCATGTCCGGCTGTTAACTGAAAGTATGGTGGTTCTAGCCCACCCAGGGAGGCACTTTGACTGATTCACTGATATTATAGTGAGCTACAGCACTCATTGGATCGGTTCACAGCTGAGTGAACAGCTGAAGGACGAGGATCAGCACCTCTAAATCTGAGGCCATGGTTCTCAGGAGGAAACTATCTCAGGAAAATTAAAGGAAAAAGGAAAAAGGAAAGTATCTCAGGTCTTGTTCATGAGTGATGGAACTCTGATGCTTATGTAGTGGTGTGATGTTGTTGCACTATATGATGAACATGGCAGTGAAGTGTTCACCCACACAGACGTGGTTTCAGAGACAGACCGCAGAGAAACTGGCAGCACTGATGCTTATCTGCTTAAAGTGTCTGTCTTGTAAACAGGAAATCCTGCATTCACGCAGCAGAGCTTAACTCTGCTCATCATGTCTCTGTGGCACAATCGCTCAGTGCATTCTTCTGTTAACAGAAAGTATGGTGGTTTCTGCTGCAGGTGGGGAATGAGTCCTTGTATCAAGTGAAGGAGTTCAAGTATCTCAGGTCTTGTTCATGAGTGATGGAACTCTGTTGCTTAACCATGAAGGCCAGCAGGTGCTTTGGCCTGCTCAGAGTCTCTGTGTTGGATGTGAGCTGCTGAAATCTCTGAACACCATGACACAGATAATATCAGTCTGATGTGTCATCTGTAATCCAGATGTTGTAAGCAACAAACAGATGTTCCTGACAGAAGCTGTGCTGATTCACTTCAACCAGCACATGAGCCTCTTTCTCAGGAGCACACACAGAAAAAATAAGATTTTCTATTCCAACAATATATGTGATGTCCTCGTGTATGAATGAATGTTTCACTGATGCAGATTTTTACAAAACAACAACGAGACTGTGTGACGTCACTGGAGATCAAAGGCAGGTCCTGTCTTTCATTGATCTCCCGCGCGACACAGATGCATGCACACTCTCACGTTCTCTTGAAATGGATGAGCGCATGCGCACAAAGACAGAAATGTCCCTGGACTAACGTGACCAATTCAGAATGGGTAAAATTGTCATGTCATGTCAGAAAAACAGCTAAACAGTGGCCGGTCACTGACACACTGTGTACATAATTTAATGCAAACTTTCATAAACCATGGTCTGAACTAGTTCATTTTAAAATTTGTAAACTGAACTATTAGCTAGTTAATGTAGAAAGGGAACTTTTCCAACACGGTCTGACTGCACTGCAACGTCTCATCACTCCTTCTCGCGGCTGCGCCTTCCGCTCTTTTCATCATCGGAGGGAGCTGGCTTCAGGAGGACTCAACCATCAGATCAGTTTGTAATGTTTTATCAGGAAATAACTCCAGACTCTACTCTAGTGTGATTTTCGGAACAATCAGGGCAGGATTCTGGATTTAGGACAACTGCTTTAATTTCGAGGCTGTCCCGAATTTTTTGGGACGTCTGGTCACCTTAGCTGTGTTACATGTTTAAAAATGAAGGGGGAAATATTTCACAGTTACACTCACAAGAGGAAACACACACACACACACACACACACACACACACACACACACACACACACACACACACACACACAGCGGACCATGTGCTTCACCGCAGCAGCTGAAAGGAAAAGTGTTCAGAGTTCAGCCTCCATTTTGAAGCTGTCGGAGCAGAAGCAGGGAAACTGAAGGCTGAGGCCGGTGAGTGTTAACATTATTATTATTTCACTGTCAGTTTGTCCCTGTGGACTGTGGAGGGACGAAGACTCACAGTGGACTTCTGTAACACTGAGACACTGAGACATGGAGGTCAGAGTTCACTTTGACGAACAGAGAAAAACTCCAGCTGAGCTGAGAACAGACCGTATTAACAGTCAGGGCTCTCAAGTTTTGAAGTGAGTTCAGAGGGAAATTGAGCTCTGACAAATGACGCATAAATTCATACAAATAAAGATATTTATTGAATTCAGCATTTTAGTGCAGGTGTGTTTATGTCTTTTTTTTTTTTTTTTGAGGCCGTCAGCACGGGGGTCAGTGGCTCCCATTTCTCAGAGTGTCTGTCTTCTTCTGTAGCATATGTGCGGAATATCAAAATCTCACCCGGATACAGCAGTGCAATTTTTTTGATTGGCTGTTCGGTAGATACACTCTCTTTGATTGGCTGACAGCGGGTTTGTGATAACTGAGTGTGTTAACCCTGAGATAAGGGGAAACTGAGTTATCGGTTCCTGAAACAGGGGTATTTAAACTCTGAGACAATCACCATGGTAACAGACTCTGTGAACATCACCTGCTCGCTGGTTTTCTTTAAGAAACCCTGTGTGATTGGGATAGATCATCAAGTGTAGAGAGCAGCAGGGTCCCCTCTCCTCCTCCAGCAGCATCGCACACTAATGTTGTGAGCAATGTTGATGGAGGTTCCTCAGAACTGGTCAGCTGGCTAAGAGGCCTCTGAACTCGGTTTGACTTCAGTTTCCTCGGTTCATTTGTCTTCCAATACATTTAGAAACAATAAGAAACAAAGGCAGCACTTTAATATGACCAGTTTTGTTCAGCAGAAACTGTTTGATTTCTCCACACTGTGACTGATTTAATGTAAAATGTTCCCACATTGTTTATCACCATCTAGTAGACAGATAGTAGAACTTCATCACATCCTCTTTGTTTCCTGTAATGAGGAAGAAAACTGGTTCAGTAACATTAATGTCAAATCTTTCCATTTTGTTCCAGAGCTAAGATGAGCCAACAATATTTTTTTGGAAAATTGTTTTTTATTGTTTATCATTTTAATCCATAAGAACACTGATTGAATATATATAATATTCAAGGTCTGTATCTCCTGAAAACATTGTCTCAGCTCTGTTGCTTATTAATAACAAAACCAAGAAGCGGCACTCCTTGTTTTTATGAGTTGTTCGATCAATAAGCTTACATGAATTAAATCACAATTCCATCAACACATCCCACAGTCAGATACCACCATCTACTGGACAGACAGAAGAAGCACCATCAGATCTGAGATACGTTTCTCTGAAACTTCCTGATTACTGACAGATCAGACTGATTTCTATGTTAAGTTGTGGAGACACACTATTTAAATAATGTGTCAAAGAAACAAATGTTTAAGATTTATCATATTCATCAGATGAGAGAACCACCTCCTCTGGTCTGGCAATTCCTGACAGGTCAGACTGGTTTAGTTGTAATTGTTCTTTTTGTTTTTGTGTTGTTTTTATTTTTTTACTTGGCTTCTGAAGGAAAGATTTGGCCCTCAAAAATGTATTTCATTAAAATTGTAGACCTCAAAATGTGCCAAGTTATGGTGATCATAACTGTGTCAAAGATCCATAATTCTTCAACTTGCACTGTAAAAAGTAAATGGTGATCTGAGTTTGCTTGAAATTTAGTGTTAATGCCAATGTATAACATTGAAGATCGGGATTAACATGAATCAGGAATGTTCTCTGTTTATAACACAATCTGACTGAAATCAACACGGAGACAGAAAAGTCAAACAGTTTGTTGTTGGGAGTTAAAGGCTGAAGTTAATGACAGTAATGATGATGATTGTGTCCTCTGATGTAAATCCTGTGTTAATGAATCTTTTTGTTGTGTTTGTGTGAAGGTGGAGGCTCAGCTATGAATCAGTGTGAGGACAGAGAGGAGGGAGCCCCTCCCTCTAAAACCACTCTGTGTGGGGAACATGAGAGTCAGACCAAAGCTCAGAGGTGAGATGAGGATCTCTAACTGTCCATCTGTCAGAGCTCAGCACTCAGATCACTGCTCCATCATTATTCACTCTCACTGACACTTAGAGTTTTTACTGCTGAACCTTTTCTGCTGCTGGTTTTGTTTTTTGCCAAGATAGAAAATATATAAATTAAGATGAAAAATAAATCACACAATAAAATATTCTTGGTGACTTGGGGTTATACAAATGAAAGCTGGACTTTATTATTTTAATTTAAACAGATCATGTTGTGCTCTGTGTCTTGTTTGTTATTTATTTTAATTAAAATTTTGGTTTTGTCTAGCAACCAGAAGTCAAGACCAGATTCACCTGAACTGAGCTGTGTGTCCATGAAGAGTGATCGGTCTATGGATCGTCCTATTGACTTTAAGGGAGGACAACAGTCTGCTGTATCCAGCTGTGTGTCCATGAAGAGTGATCAGTCTATGGATGATTTTATCAAAGAAAAAAGGTAAAAGCTGATCATTCACATCTAAACCCACTCTGTGTGGGGAACATGAGAGTCAGACCAAAGCTCAGAGGTGAGATGAGGATCTCTAACTGTCCATCTGTCAGAGCTCAGCACTCAGATCACTGCTCCATCATCATTCACTCTCACTGTCACTTAAATTTTTTACTGCTTCAGTTTTTTTATCCTTGTCTCCATTGGGAGCTCAACCAGGATGTGGAGATTCATTCATTCATATTCACCAGTCCATCACAGGGCCAACACACAGTGACAATCTGCCACACTCACACTCAGACCTACAGACATGGCTGTTGTGGAGTAACAGCACTAACCATGATGCTGCTGTGCTGCCTGCATGTACAGATATATTTCTTTTTCTTCTTCTTATTATTATTATTATTATTATTATTATTAGCATTATTATTATTTGACTTGCACATGTCAGTAATACTCTATGCAAAATACTTCGTTTTAGTCAAATGAAAAATATCCAAACAGTCAAAGTGACATGTAAATGTTATTGTGGCTATACAAATGAAAGCTGGACTTGGCTGATTTATTTTCAAGTTATAATTTTCTGCCCACTTTTTTTGGTTAATTCTTTTAATGTCAACTCTGTTTTTTCTAGCAACCAGAAGTCAAGACCGGATTCTCCTGAACTGAGCTGTGTGTCCATGAAGAGTGATCGGTCTATGGGTCATCCTCTTAACTTTAAGGGAGGACAACAGTCTGCTGGATCCAGCTGTGTCTCCATGAATCGTAAGCGGTCTATGGATGACTTTATCAAAGAAAAAAGGTAAAATCTGATCATTTGTTGTTGTTTGACTCATTAAAGGTATCAAAGTTTGTCTATCGGTGTTCATAGAAAACTCCTGGAACAAACTGTATGTTTGTGTCTTTTCTCCTCAGATTTAAGTCTGACAAACATCATCACACAGACCTGGACTCCATATTTATGGTGTGTAAATGTTCATCCAGTGACTACAACAGACACCAACAAAGACTTGAGTTTGAAGCTGCACTCTTTAGACCAGTAGAGCTTTACTCTGTGACAGACAGGAGTTGAATTGGGATTGAACAGGTTTGGGGTGGGAGAGAGTGGGAGAGGACTGGGAGTTGTAGTTCACCACAGAGCAATAATCCATCAGCCTCAACAGATATGTTCTGTATGAATATGGTCTGTTGGAGACGTTCAGAAAACATTTCTGCTCCTTCTTCTTCATCTACAGTGAATTGTAAAGAAAGGTTTGTTATTTAGTTGTTTTCCAGGTCATTTCAGCTGTGACTTAATAACAAAGACCAAAGTTAATCAGATTCAGTCCTGGACCTCCATGGACTCTGTCTCTACAGGGTTTAAAGATGGAATAATTCATCAGTGAACTAGTTCAGGTGGTCTGATCCATCTTCAGCCACAGTCACAGTTAATACCCTGAATTTTCACTTCCTAAGTTGATGTGTTGAAGGGCTGTATCAGTTTGGTCTTCATGTGATGATCAGGATCTCTGTGTTGTCAGAATCTAAAGTCAAACTTAGTAAGTTACACCAGTGAAGTTAGTTTAGTGAAGTCAGCAGGTCTGAATCTTTCTGTGTAGCTCTGGAAAGAGACGTGGCAGCAGATGATACAGCAGCAGCTAAAGTTGAACTCTGCTGACTGATGATCTGATGCTTTGATCCATCAGTTTATACTGAGAGGGAACTTTACACAGGATGTTATTGTGTTCCAGCTGCTGGAGGAGAACATCGTCTGTTATGTGAAGAACGAGCTGAAGAAAATGAAAAGGAGTCTGAGTCCAGATTACCCACAATTCATCAAGAATGAGGATGATGAGATGGATGAAGAGCAGAGGAGGAGCAGAGAGGCATTTCTGAAGATCACAGTGAACTTCCTGAGGAGGATGAAGCAGGAGGAGCTGGCTGACTGTCTGCGGAGAAGTAAGAGGATTTAACATGATGGATCAATTAGATATTTACTGAAGTCTGAGGAGACGGAGAGAAATATGTTGTCATATTATTATTCCTTAGAAGTAAATATCAATGCTGTTGTTTATTCTTATTTCACCCATTCAGAGTTTATCGCCCCAGATTGTCAGCGTAAACTCAAATCTGGCCTGAAGAAGAAGTTCCAGTGTGTGTTTGAGGGGATCTCTAAAGCAGGAAACCCAACCCTTCTGAATCAGATCTACACAGAGCTCTACATCACAGAGGGAGGGACTGGAGAGGTCAATGAGGAACATGAGGTCAGACAGATTGAAACAGCATCCAGGAAACAGGACAGAGCAGAAACAAGCATCAGACAAGAAGACATCTTTAAACCCCCACCTGGAAGAGACCAACCAATCAGAACAGTGATGACAAAGGGAGTGGCTGGCATTGGGAAAACCATCTTAACACAGAAGTTCACTCTGGACTGGGCTGAAGACAAAGCCAACCAGGACATAGAGTTCACATTCCCCTTCACCTTCAGAGAGCTGAATGTGCTGAAAGAGAAGAAGTTCAGCTTGGTGGAACTTGTTCATCTCTTCTTCACTGAAACCAAAGAAGCAGGAATGTGCAGCTTTGATCACTTCCAGGTTGTGTTCATCTTTGACGGTCTGGATGAGTGTCGACTTCCTCTGGACTTCCACAACACTGAGGTCCTGACTGATCCTACAGAGTCCACCTCAGTGGACGTGCTGCTGACAAACCTCATCAGGGGGAAACTGCTTCCCTCTGCTCGCCTCTGGATAACCACACGACCTGCAGCAGCCAATCAGATCCCTCCTCAGTGTGTTGACATGGTGACAGAGGTCAGAGGGTTCAATGACCCCCAGAAGGAGGAGTACTTCAGGAAGAGGTTCAGACATGAGGAGCAGGCCAGCAGGATCATCTCCCACATCAAGACCTCACGAAGCCTCCACATCATGTGCCACATCCCAGTCTTCTGCTGGATCACTGCTACAGTTCTGGAGGAGGTGTTGAAGACCAGAGAGGGAGGAGAGCTGCCCAAGACCCTGACTGAGATGTACATCCACTTCCTGGTGGTTCAGTCCAAAGTGAAGAAGGTCAAGTACGATGGGGGAGCTGAGTCAGATCCACACTGGAGTCCAGAGACCAGGAAGATGATTGAGTCTCTGGGAAAAGTGGCTTTTGAGCAGCTGCAGAAAGGAAACCTGATCTTCTATGAATCAGACCTGACAGAGTGTGACATCGATATCAGAGCAGCATCAGTTTACTCAGGAGTGTTCACACAGATCTTCAAAGAGGAGACAGGGCTGTACCAGGACAAGGTCTTCTGCTTCGTCCATCTGAGTGTTCAGGAGTTTCTGGCTGCTCTTCATGTCCATCTGACCTTCATCAGCTCTGGAGTCAATCTGATGTCAGAAAAAAAAACTACGCGAAAGTTTAAACTAATAAGGACTGGATCTAAAACAACACGTCTCTACCAGAGTGCTGTGGATGAGGCCTTACAGAGTCCACATGGACACCTGGACTTGTTCCTCCGGTTCCTTCTGGGTCTTTCACTGCAGCCCAACCAAACTCTCCTACAAGGCCTGGTGACACAGACAGGAAGTAGCTCAGAGACCAATCAGAAAACAGTCCAGTACATCAAGACAAAGATCAGTGAGAATCTGTCTCCAGAGAAAAGTATCAACCTGTTTCACTGTCTGAATGAACTGAATGATGGTTCTCTGCTGGAGGAGATCCAACAGTCCCTGAGATCAGGACGTCTCTCCACAGATAAACTGTCTCCTGCTCAATGGTCAGCTCTGGTCTTCATCTTACTGTCATCAGAAAAAGATCTGGACGTGTTTGACCTGAAGAAATACTCTGCTTCAGAGGAGGCTCTTCTGAGGCTGCTGCCAGTGGTCAAAGACTCCAACAAAGTTCTGTATGTGCAAATAAATCCATCTAGATCAACTGGATCTTTTTATTTAGTTGAGAATCAAAAACATATTTCTTTAATCACTTGACTTGTTTTGCCGTTTCCTCCTCAGACTGAGTGGCTGTAACCTCTCAAACAGAAGCTGTGAAGCTCTGTCCTCAGTCCTCAGCTCCCAGTCCTCTAGTCTGAGAGATCTGGACCTGAGTAACAACAACCTGCAGGATTCAGGAGTGAAGCTGCTGTCTGCTGGACTGAAGAGTCCACACTGTGAGCTGGAAACTCTCAGGTCAGTGTTCATGTTTGTGTCAAGACTTCTTTTTTTTTATTATTATTATTTATTCAAGATTTTTCATCAAATGAGATAAAATGAACTGAAGATGTTTGGAGATCGTAATCAATATAAAAAGCTTCATAATCCAAAATGAATCACTGATTTGATTCACCACCCGGAGAACACACTCAATGCAACATGTTGTGTGTAACTGAGTTAGTAACTGTGTCTTTACTTTAATCGATGTGTTTGCTGTGTGTCCATGTTCATGTTGTTTATTTCTGTGTTTAAATCATAATCAAGTAAGGTTTGGAATATAGCCTGACATAAACTCAGGACAAAAAGAAAAACTGCAAGCTTACTTCCCTAGCAACGAATCAGGAGAAAATGGTTAATGAAAACAAATACCTTCCCCCACAGCTATTACAGCTATACAGCGACTAGGACTGCTATTTGTTTCACCCAAACCAAAATGCAAAAAGAACCAGCCAACCTCTCTGTCTGGAACAGTAAATTGGACTCACACACAGAGTGGACTGCACCCTGTGAACGAGGGGGGCAAACAACAATATATACAAATGACTAAAGGCCAAAACAGAGTTCTTTATAAGACATTCGGTTCTTCATTTTGTCTTCCTCTAAACACCCAGAGACCTTTTTTCTCTCTGCTTTAGCAATAGTTTGTTTATATCTCTAATAACACAACATCATTTATTAATGAAAATATTATATAATCCATTCATATAGAATATTAATTTCAGCTCACTGGCCCAGGGATGGTGATGAAATATCTTTTTTGTAATTCTATGATCAGGCAGCTTCACACATCTGTTCCACAGCTGGAGCATTTGTCTCTTATGTCTGATACTCGAGGGCTCCCAACCCAAATCACCATGAAGAGCCAACACTGAGGTCAATCTGTGTACTGCTGTAAGATAACCAATAGCTCTATGATGCTGAGTATTACAAAGAGAATATTCACAGAATCCCCAGACAGCAGAAGCATCATCTGACCCAGGACACACACACACACACACACACACACACACACACACACACACACACACACACATTATAGAACAGAGTGAAAGTATGACCTCCCAGATGAGTACAGTGTTCAGACTTGTTCAGGGCTCTACCTGCAGACTGAGCTAAAACACTGACAGCTGGGTTAAATGTCATGTGTTGGTCCAACGTCAGGCCAAGACATGTCATCTTCAAATATATCATTAATGGTGAGTTTGGTTTTCTGTCTAGAACTTCAGCAGCTTGGTTGTAGACTGTTTGACTGATTTTCAAGTGGATTTACCTGCCAGAGCTCAGATTGTTATACAGGAGTTCATATGTGGAGCGTGGTAGCGTGTTGCGTCATTTCCGGTCACTGGCGGTTGTGCTCTCTGCTGTGCTCTGTCATCTTGTGTGTGGTTTTCACTGTTCTTCTGCTATTATTTCCTAATTCACTCGACTAATCCGACAGAAAATTAATTTCACACCAGCACTAGGTTTAAAAGTCAATATCTCCCCTTTCTGCAAAGTTTATAACCGTTTCTGTTCCTCCGCTAATCAAACTACCCGATTAGCAATGTCCTCTAGCTCTCTGTCTCCACTCTCTGTTCCTCCTTCTCCTCCTCCTCTCCTCTCCTGTTCTCTGTGCCTCGTGTAGTTATTCTTCTGCCTCCTTTTATGATAGCACTTCCTGTCATAGATGTAGGATGATGGTAGAAATGGAGGCGAAAATTAATGAGTTAGAATCATGGCTCCGCACTTTAGCTAGCCCAACCTATGCTAGTGTAGCTAGCCCCCCCCCCCCCCCCTCGTAGCCGGTGCGGGCCAACCTAGACGAGCTCATACGGCAGCTAAGATAGTTTCCTCCCCCCCAGTGGCTCCCGAGCAGCCGGGATCTAGCCAGGGCGGCTGGGTGACTGTCCGAGACAAGAGGCATAGTCGTAGGCAGCAGCCCCCGGTTCACCACCGACCAGTTAACCTTTCCAACAGGTTCTCCCCTCTCAGCGACACACCCGCTGAAAAGCCGACTCTAGTGATTGACTCTATTCTGAGGAACGTGAAGTTAGCGACACCGGCGGCCATAGTGAAGTGTATCCCGGGGGCCAGAGCAGGCGACATCCAGTCTTATCTGAAACTGCTGGCTAAGGGTAAAAGTAAATATGCTAATATTGTTATTCACGTCGGCAGTAACGACACCCGACTTCGCCAGTCGGAAGTCACAAAAATTAATGTGGAATCGGAATCTCCGGCCCCCTCCCCAATCGGACCAGCGATGACATGTACAGCCGCATGTGGTCATTTAACCGCTGGCTGTCGAGGTGGTGTCCCGAAAACAACGTGGGCTACATAGATAACTGGAAGTCTTTCTGGGGGAGACCTGGTCTAATTAGGAGAGATGGTGTCCATCCCACCGTGGACGGGGCCGCTCTCATTTCTAGAAATATGGCCGATTTTATTAGAAATCCAAAACCCTGACAATCCCGGGTCGAGACCAGGAGGCAGAGCCGCAGTTTAACACGCTCCTCTGCGCCTCAGTCAGAGCGGTCATCTGCCGAGAATAGAATAGAGTCTCTGTCTATGTTTAGGTCTATAGAAACCGTGTCTGTCCCCCGACCACCTAAATTTAGAAAAGTTAAAAAACCCAAATTAAACAGAACAGGAGCTAAAAACAAAAACCTAACTGTAATTAAAACAGCCACAAATTTAGTGTCCTTTGTCCCTCACATAAAACAAGTTAGTCAGGCAGCTTTCTTCCACCTGAGAAACATGAGGAAAATCAGAAACATCCTTTCTCAGGAGGATGCAGAAAAACTAGTCCATGCATTTGTAACTTCTAGGCTGGACTACTGTAACTCATTACTATCTGGATGTCCAAACAAATCTCTGAAAGGCCTTCAGTTAATTCAGAACTCTGCTGCATGAATATTAACAGGAACTAGGAAAAGAGATCACATCTCTCCCGTGTTAGCTGCTCTTCATTGGCTGCCAGTAAAATATAGAGTAGAATTTAAAATCCTTCTTTTAACATATAAAGCTCTTAATGGCCAAGCTCCATCATTTCTCAGAGAGCTCATAGTTCCTTACTGTCCTAGCAGGCCACTCCGCTCTCTAGATGGAGGTTTACTTGTGGTTCCTAGAGTCTCCAAGAGTAAATCTGGAGGCAGATCGTTCAGTTATCAGGCTCCTCTTCTATGGAACCAACTTCCAGCATCAGTCCAGGGGGTGGACTCTTTAGTAACTTTCAAGACCAGGCTTAAAACTTTCCTGTATGACAGAGCTTAAAGTTAAAAAGTTAAAGCCCTCTACTCTTTAGCTATGCTGCTACAGGCCTAGGCTGCTGGGGGAAGGACTGAGCTTCTCTCGCTCTTGAGTCGCTCTGCCTGTCTCACTCTCTCTCTCTCTCTCTCTCTCTCTCGCCCACTCTCAACCCAACCGGTCGAGGCAGATGGCCGCCCCCCCTGAGCCTGGTTCTGCTCGAGGTTTCTGCATCTTAAAGGAAGTTTTTCCTTGCCACTGTTGCCAAGTGCTTGCTCATCGGGGGATCTGTTGGGTCTCTTTAAATAAATTTATGAAGAGTTTGGTCTAGACCTGCTCTATATGTAAAGTGCCTTGATGTAACTTTATGATTTGGCGCTATACAAATAAATCTGATTTGATGTGGCAGAATCAGAGATAGAAATAAAGTTTGGCTGATTCTGCTGTTTGGTTATTTCTGATGTGTTAACATCACAATGTTGACAGTTTGAGTCAGTTCAGGTTCTTTACAGTGTTGTTTCATTTTCTCATTAAATCTTGTCACTGTTTGTATTTGACTGTTGTGAAGCTGCTTCCTGTTGGTTCAGCTGTTTGAATTTCATTTTCTGAACTTCTACTTTCTAAACCTTCAGCTCTGAACAGATGATGAAACACTGAACACTTTCAAGGAGGAAATTTGTCTCCTAAAGTCACATCTTTTATTCTTTACTCAGGTTGAAGAGCTGCAGTTTGTCAGAGATCAGCTGTTCTTCTCTGGTCTCAGCTCTGAAGTCCAACCCCTCCCATCTCAGAAAACTGGACCTGAGTCACAACAAGCTGAAGGATTCAGGACTGAAGGATCTGTGTGGTTTTCTGAAGAGTCCTCACTGTAGACTGGAGACTCTGAGGTCAGACTCATGTTTTATTTCTGCTCTCAGATTAATATGATGTTACAGTTGTGGTGACTCTGACCTGCAGACAGGTTTATATTTATGAGGGAAAATCCTCTCCAGGTTTTTAACATTTAAACTGTTAAATATTTCAAAATTATTTTTGAAAACCAATTTTTAATTAGGAAATTACATTTGAAATTGACAGTTTATTAATCAATCTTGCATTTCCAAAAAGGGACATCATATATTCATGAATATTTGTATGTTAATATGCAGATTTTGGTCTGTGGTTCATTTCATGCATTTATGTATTTGCATGTCATCTCATAAAAATGCCCAACCCACATGGGTTTATAGGACATGTATTTAATCATACAGTGGCTGCTGTAACAACATGAACTCTCATGTCATGTCGTATGTCTGATACTCGAGAGCTCCCAACACACACACACATTATAGAAGAAAGTATGAACTCCCAGATGAGCACAGTGTTCAGACTTGTTCAGGGCTCTACCTGCAGACTGAGCTAAAACACTGACAGCTGGGTTAAATGTCATGTGTTGGTCCAACGTCAGGACATTTATACTGATCAGTGTAGGACAGCATTACTGTCCCAAGATTAACAACATTCAACTTGGCCTAAAATTCACCACCTCTGTTTTGTCTTGGTTCTCTATTAGTCTCCACGTTCCATGTTCAGCATAATGTGAACCTTTTTTCTCTCTTAACCAATTGAATGACGTCATCCACATGTAACATGGCTCTATTGGTTGAGTTTGGGATATTTCAGTCATAATGCCAATTTAGTTTGAATCTCAAACAGATTGTCAGAACTAATGCTTTCATTTTCCAAGGAACCTTCCCACCTGGTCCATTATTAGAATAATAATGTTTACATGAACCACTGACCCCAAAGCAGTTACATGAATGTACATGAGCAACACACTGCAGCAGTGGAAATAAGGTGGCTCCAAACATACCTAATGTAAACATCACCACCTCAGGAAAACATCCATTTTGCTGTGATTGTGTAGCAAAGCTTTAGTCCAATCAGCTGCAGTGGTTTGGTTCCACACTAAGATAAGGATTGGCTCTAAGGGCTGGTCTGCTGGGGGAGCAGTTGCCCCGTTGCCCTCCTGTCTCTGCTGCAGGAAACATGTTTGCTCCGTCTGCCTCTCTGATCTCCCAGCTATGTTAAATATCAGTCTCAGGATTCCCGCGGATTGAGATCCCGTCCCGTCCCTGTAAGTACTTAAAGATGATATAGGATTCTATACAATGTTATACACTGTTCATGTTTCTCCAAATATATCAATGGTGAGTTTGGTTTTCTGTGTAGAACTTCTGCAGATGGTTTGTAGACTGTTTGACTGGTTTTAGAGTGGACTTACTAGCCAGAGCTCAGATTGTTATACAGGAGTTCATATGTGGCAGAATCAGAGATAGAAATAAAGTTTGGCTGACTCTGCTGTTTGGTAATTTCTGATGTGTTAAACTCACAATGATGACAGTTTGAGTCAGTTCAGGTTAAAAAAAAAAAAAAATCAATCCTTTTTTTTTGGGGGGGGGGATTTATTTTTTTTTTTTTTTTAACACTTTCAAGCAGGAACTTTCATTTTCTAAACTTCTACTTTCTAAATCTTCAGCTCTGAACAGATGATGAAACATTGAACACTTTTAAGCAGGAACTTTGTCTCCTAAAGTCACATCTTTTATTCTTCACTCAGGTTGGAGAACTGCAGTTTGTCAGAGATCAGCTGTTCTTCTCTGGTCTCAGCTCTGAAGTCCAACCCCTCCCATCTCAGAGAACTGGACCTGAGTCTGAACAATGACCTGCAGGATTCAGGACTGAAGGATCTGTGTGGTTTTCTGAAGAGTCCTCACTGTAGACTGGAGACTCTGAGGTCAGACTCATGTTTTATTTCTGCTCTCAGATTAATATGATGTTACAGTTGTGGTGACTCTGACCTGCAGACATCAGGCTGATATTATACTGATCCTCACTGAGGATCTTCATGCTGACGTCTGTTTTCTTCTTCTCTGGTTTAGTCCAGTCGGTGTGGCAGAGAAATGTTGAACTACAGATTTAAAACTTAATAAGAAAAATAATAAAAATCCTTCAGTGTTTCAATGACAGGAAATATTTTTCCTCACTGACATGGACAAAAATATATTCAGTGGGGTCGGAATCATTCACTCTCGAACAATTCGATTTGGATTTTTGGGGCTATGATTCAATTCAAAACAATTGGATTCATAGTCATTTCTGCTGCAATCTATAGGTGTGCAATGGATCCTCATGATCTACTCCAGTCTGCTTTGCAAGACAAAATGACGAATGGAGACATTAAAGTTTCTTTTTCACATTTATTAAGTTTTAAACATTTATCCATGCTCAGATGGAATTGTTGCAACTGTTGTTTAATACAATATCACATATTGCTTGAATAGCAAAAATAAAAGTGTCTCTTTCAAAAAATTGAGCAGTTGAACATGCTGCCTTTTAAATTTTAAGGAAAGTGCCTTTCCAAATGTGTGTGGACCAAAACTGCTACTCTGAGCAGCAAGCTATAAAATAAGTCATGTCAAGCTCAGTAAAAACCAAAATGAGTCAGAATCTTTGCCTGCAACGAGGACGGGGCCTGTTGAATCTCTCTTTCCTGCATTATTGTAGTTTCCTCCTTGTTTTGATGCATATGTATGTTCCAGAACCAGCTCTGTGGTGACGTCAGACAGCATCTTTGTCAGCGTTGTTTTAATTTTTAAATCGATTTGGGGACATTTTGAATCGATTCTGAATCATAGTAAATGAAAATTGTGATTCTTATATCAATTGTTTTTTGTTTTTTTTTCTTTGGGTACAGCACTAATATTCAGTGTTTTCCTGTTCCAACACGACTATAAAGTCATGTGACTCAAGCAGGCTGAAAGATTCAGACCAAACTCAGCATGTTAAACGTGGTCACCGCTGAATTAAGTGAAAATGTTCCAGATGTTGTGAATCATGTGTTGACTTGATGAAACATTGAACACTTTCCAGCAGGAACTTAAAGTTCCTCCTAAAGTCTCCTAAAGTCACACTTTTATTCTTTACTCAGGTTGAGACGCTGCAGTTTGTCAGAGATCAGCTGTTCTTATCTGGTCTCAGCTCTGAAGTCCAACCCCTCCCATCTCAGAAAACTGGACCTGAGTCAGAACAACCTGAAGGATTCAGACCTGAAGGATCTGTCTGATCTTGTGAAGAGTCCAAACTTCAGACTGAAGACTCTGAGGTCAGACTCATGTTTTATTTCTGCTACAGTTGGACTCAGTTCATGTTCCTTTCAGTAATATTGTTTAAATCCAGTATCAGAACAAAGTCTCAGTGTTTCCTGTGAACCTTCAAACTCCTCAGTGAAGCTGTGAGAGGAGAACAGAAACAGATTTCAGAATTAGACACAAAGACAGGGAGAAAACAGTCAGCCAATCAGATCAGTCAGAGGACTGCTGTGATCATCTGACCATCAAAATGAAGCAGATTCCAGCTGAAGAACTCAGATGTTCAGATTCTGGTCCTCGTCCATCAAACTGTCAGATCTGAGCTGAGACTGTTTGTTCTCTGATCAGGTTCATCTGTCACAGCTCTGAGATCAGTCTGACTGAAAGCTGCACATCACTGATCTTCTTTCATCACACTGTCACTATGTGGTCTTTCTGCAGACCAGAATCCTGTCTGTCTGTCTGTCTGTCTGTCTGTCTGTCTGTCTGTCTGTCTGTCTGTCCGTCTGTCTGTCAGAGTCTCTCAGTTTAAATGGACCTTCAGTAAATCATCAGTAAAGTGATGAACCTTCATGACTCAGCTCTTTATCTCCACTGTGGACTCAGAGAAATGTGCTGAGTCAGCAGACTTGAGGTCTGTGAGTTTCCAGCTCAGTGTGTTCACTCCAACACGTTAACATGAGCTGAGAGGAAGCAGCTGCTGCACATCTGGACTGAACAGGACTGAAGTCCCTGCAGGTCTTTATGCTGGATCTGCATCACTGACTGACAGCTGATGGACAGAGTCAGGAAACACTGATGGATCTGCTCTCTTCTTCTTCTCTACACAGGTGGAGGCGGTGAAGAGGAAGGTGTGTGTTGATGGAGGATCAGCTGCTTCCTGATGATCCAGATGTTGCAGCAGCAGCTTGTCCAGACTCTGGACCATGTTCCTGGGAGGTGGAGAGGAGAGCTTCATCCAGCAGAGACTGACAGAGGAATCAGAACTGGTCTGAGAACAGAGTCCAGTCCACCATGATCCCAGGGACTCCTCAAGTCCTCAAGTCAAGCATTTTTGTATAAACTATAAAGTATTTTCTTGTGAAACATGTTGACTGTCATTTAGCACTGATAAAGCTTTTAAATTGGCCCTTTCTTCACTTCATAAAAATATTGTATTTTTCTTTAATGTTTTTTCTTATCTTGAACAATATTTATTTGTATCCACATGTGGCAAAAAAAACATGTCAATAAATAACAGGATGCTGAAGGGCTGAACTCAACAGAGGACATGGCAACAGTTTCTCTTCTGAAAGGACAATTTTTATTCAGTGTACTAAATTATATTTGGCAGAAAAACATAATGTGTGTGTGTGTGTGTGGGAGAACTCATCCTGATTATTCTTATGTTTTAATGTGTAAAGCCCTTTGTGGAACTTTTTTTTTTTTTTGAAAGGGGCTGTATAAATAAAAGTTTAAAGCAACGCTTTATATGTTGGTTGGTTCATTGACTGATATAGTGATGTAATACAGTCCAGTAATGTTCCAGCGGAGTCGTGCAGCAGACTCTCAGCTCAGTGTGTGAATGTGCTGCTGCTGAACTGGGACTCATGAGTTCCACTCTGAACCAATGAGTCATGAATCATGAGTCTGACTGTGAACCAGTCTACAGTATGTGCTGTGGGTGAGTGACAGCTCATAGCGGGGAGGGAAAGGGAGTGAAACAGCAAACCAGAGCTGCTGCTTTTCCTCCTTCTTTCTATATGAACATGAGCACCATGATGCACACTGCTGTGTTCTCATATCAAGCTCATGTTCACCTTCTTTCTTTCACAGGGAGAACATGAAAGAAGCTGAAGCTGAACTCAGCCTTCCAACTTTAGTGCTCCGTGTCACAGACTGATCCATTTTCTGACGTTATAGTCCACACCAGGCTGCAGCCTCTCTGTGTGACACTTTGTTCATCATTATTTTCACACTTTACTTCCTGCTTCTTTTCATTTAGGCTCCATGTAGGCTGTTCATGATGACTTTGTTTGTGTGTGGCTGTTTTCTTCTGAATGTGGGATCTCTGTCTGAATGAAAGTTTCACAATCACTGCCTCAGACTGCATTCAGAAGGAATTGTTGAAGTCATAGAAGCTGAAGAGTTGATGATCAGAGGCTGACAGCTAAAGGAAGCTAGAATGCACACTGCTCTCTGACAGAGTCGGCCTCCCTCCACATTTAGGAGGCTTTTTCACTTCTTACAACAGCTGACAAAGGGCTCATCTGGGATTTGATCGGTAGAAGCAGATGACTCTGAGGATGAATGAATGTTTTACTGACAACACCAACAACTGTTTACTCACCTCTATGAGGCTGTGTGACGTCATCGGAGATCAAAGGCATTTCCTGTCCTTCATCGCTCTCCCACGCGACACCAACTCAAACGTCACACTCGCATTCGATTCAGCCGGAACGGCGCATGCGCATAAAGAAGCTCACGCTTGTCTCGCGAAAGAATGAAGTGAAACACAAATCAGCTGTTATTCGACAAATAAGTGGCGTTAAATTGAACTAAAACCAAATCTGTTGGTTTGTTCCTCCTTCTACTTATCAAAATGCGTCTTTTCCTGCTTTCGCTCATTTTTGGAATCACAGAAGCTGCGCACCTCGTCCACTGTGTGTGTGTGTGTGTCTGTGTGTGTGTGCTCTCTCTCTCTGCTGGTCTGAGCTCTCAGTTCATTTAAATACTTTGTTGGATCTGTCTGTCTGTATCATGTCAGAAACTCTGAAACACTCTGAACTTCTTTAAAATATGGTGGATTTACTGATATCAAAGAGTCCAGCAGTCCATGATGGATTATTATAGAAAGATATCAGCTTGAATGTAAATACATTTTTGTATATTAATACAGAAATTAGAAAAATCATCTGTGAAAGGCTGCTGATGCCGAGAGATTCATGACGTCATGGTAAAAACAGTTAAGTAAGCATTGGTGGTTCAGTGGTAGAATTCTCGCCTGCCACGCGGGAGGCCCGGGTTCGATTCCCGGCCAATGCAGAGTCACTCTTTACCAACATCCAGATGTTAGAAACACAGTGCTGCTTGGAAAATACCCTGATAGACTCCAACACACTGTGACTTTGTGAAACAACCAGTGGAGCCCCCTGGTGGTCAGTAGAAGTGCAGCCCCTCTGAGCTGGTGGCAGACCAAGGCTTCAGTCTGCACACATCTTCCACATGTGATGGCACACACACTGTGTATTGTGGCAACATCCGTCCCCTCAGAGAGAATCTGCTCTTTAACCCTCCTGTCGTTTTCACCCCCCGCCCCTTACTTTAGTGTTCCTGCTCTGTTTTATACGGTGGCCGGTAAGTGCAAAACACAATTACAAAGTGCCAAACACTTTTACAAAGCGTGAAACAAATTTACATGTTGTGGAAACATTTTTACATTTTATTCATCAAAATTACATAAGAAAAACACTTTTACCCCGGACAAAACAAATTCACATGTTAGAAAACAAATTTCCAAAAGAAATCTTCCGGAAGGGGAATGTACCAAATGCCGGAAGTGATCCAGAAGAAGATTGACTGTGAGCTCAAAATGTTTGTATCGGTTTGTGTGCCGGGAAAACTTTGCAGGCATAGATTAAATGGTGTTTTGGCCGTTTTGTGGAAACAACTTGAGCCAATTTACGCGGTTGTGTTTTCCGTGCGGACGATCTGTAGAATCGTGCTAACTAGCTGAAGCTGCTGTCAGACATGCAGTGTGCCTGGGTCAGAAAGCCCATTCAAACTGGCAGAATATAAAAAGGAAATAGGAAAGGCACTTTTTTCATTTGCCTAGAAACACACTTTAGAGGAGGTTTGTGGATCTCTTCATTCAATATTTTTACACATTTATTTACTCTGATGTAGCATAATTAATAATGTGTTTTGTTTTTACTACAGAGGTTGATACATCAGACTCTGATTCTGAAATTGTCATCACATCGAGGAGCACAGCTGAATTCAATGCAGCTGACACTGTGGTACGTTCATTTTTACATTTTGTACTTTAAGTTTTTTTTATTATTATTTATTTATTGATAGGATTTGCATTAGGTTTCAAGCATTAAGTCTGAAGAACCAAGTCTTGATTATTTGGCATTTACTATTCCAATCAGACACCCTGATGAAACCTGAAGATAAAGGGTAGGTATTAGTTTTTACAAAAGAAGTCATTTGTCTTTAAGTTGTTGTGATTGTGATGAACATGTGGTAGAAATTACCATACGTGTAATATCATTTATCACAAAATCATCTCTTATTTATAAATCTTATGGTTCCTCTCTACCTCTAAATGTTACTCAAAGCTCTGTTATACTCTGTATCATAAAGTTCGCCAGTTTATCAATTTTATCATGTTTCAGAGATTCATCCACAGCTCAGCCTGGACAGGTATTAAGGCAGATTATGGCAGCCTGATGTTCTTTGCTTTCAGTGTGTTGTTTCAGACATTTTCATTTGTTTTTCAGACAGTAATATCTAACGCTGAGGATCTGGATCCACCTGAAACAAATCCAGTCAGGAGTACTTCCTACGGATAAGTAAAAAAAACACAACAGTGATTCACTTAATTTTAATATTCATTTATTGATTACATGGGAAAGATATTTGCATTTGTAAGATGTTCAACATATTCTGAAACCTGTGACATGCTGTTAAAATTCACAGATGATGCTGTTTTGGAAGAAGGAATTGACACAGGTGGGCTGAGACGAGAGTTTTTAACTCTACTGATGAAACATCTGAAAGACCGGCTCATTCCTCATGGACCAGAAGGACATCAGTTCTTGGCGTACAATGCAAATGGTATGAACAGAGTTAGATGTAAACAAAACTAATGGTTAATGATCATTAACTTTATATATCACGACATACGCTTTGTTGCTTGAACTTGTTGTGTTTCATCTGAATACATTATAGTATATAATAAGTGATAAGTTTTAATTTTACAACATAAATTCATGAACAGCTGTCAGGGAGGATGAATACTACCTGGCAGGAAAGATGATTGTTTTGTCAGCGGTGCATGGAGGTCCGGGGCCGCATTTCCTGTCACAACATCTTGTTCATTATCTTGTGGGCCAACAGTTGATTTGATCACTGATGAAGAAATAGGGAAAGCTTTGAAAGAGGTGAGAGTCGGCTGTGGTGTGGTAGGACAGAGTATTATGTTGTTCCTGCAGTCTGTTTTATCACATACACAGAATTGGCTTTATTCATTGTTTGTATGTCAGAATTAAATCTTGTGTTGTGGAATAAAAAGTAGGCAAGAAGATACAGAACACACTGTACACAGTTATTGATATGAGTGTTTGTGTCCCTTTATGTCTTTCAGATTGAGAATGTTTCTTCAGTGGATGCTCTGTGAGAATGCATCATGAGACACAGCACAATGTTACAGACAGCAGGCTGTCTGAGACGTGTTGCTACTGTTGAAGAAAAGAAAGTAGTCGTGTCAGACTCCCTCTGATGGTACATTATTGACTGCATCCCATCTGTAATTGACAGGTAAGATCATATTTGTAATGATGTGATTTTTATTTTTTTGTATTTAAGATATTTTAGTTTGAAATGCCTCATCATCCCCCTCTGTGGTTTATTAAGAATGTATATTCTTTAGCTCTGAGTCAGTGTGTCAGAATGTGTGCCTTAGTTTAGTATAATTGCTGTGTGATGTCTGTCTCCCCTTCCTCTGTCTTATGCCAATCAAAAGGTGCTCATGTCATTCCAGTCTTGTTTGTGTGCGTAATTGTTGCAGTCTGTAGAGTAACAATTACCCTGCCAAGTGCAAAGCAAGACACAGAGTTCTTCTTTAAATCAGTAATGTTCAACACAACCATTTTTACTCATTTCTATATGTTTGGGTGGATAGTCATTTTAGAAAACATTGAAGTTTGTTTAGGTCATTTAAATGTGAAACAATGTTTGTGGTCACTTTTTAGATTCAAAGATGGTCTTTCAGCTCTTCAGTTTCTGACTGCACTGCAGCAACAGCCTACTTTGCTGGCCCCTGTCCTGTGCCACTCTGAAAAGCCACTCACTGGTCTGGAACTTGAGACTGTTCAAACCTGACCTCAGTCCATCAGGAAGTAACAGGAGACTTAAAGAAAGTCAAACTTTGGGCTACTGGGCCGACTGTGTCTTTTATTGTGAAGGTTTGTAAATCACAATTTTTTTTTATATAATTTGTTGAGAAAATACATTGCCAAGATGTAACTGAAGGTTTTTCTTTGCAGAAGGTCAGGCTGCTGTGTCTCTGGAGGATGTTTTGATGTTTGCAGCTGGGCTGACTTCACCTCCCCCGTCTGGATTGGAACCATCGCCAAGAATAGAGTTCCTGGATGACTCTCCATTCCCAGTTCCCAATACATGTTCAAACACATTGAAATTAGCACTCCTAGATTCACACACTGTGTTTAAGTCACACATGGACTTGTAACTGTAACTTGTAATTGGTAACTAGATCACACCTCGAGACCAGACTCCGAAAAGGTGTTTTTTTTTGTTCTCTCCACACAGTTAAGATTTTCACCATTAAGTTTTAGACAAAACAAATTTCAAGAAGTTTTGTATTCCATACTTACAAAAATATAGGACTCATTACTTTGCTATAATTTTTATCAATTGATTTCAAACTCAGCAAAAATGAAGCTGTGACACTTGGTGTTCAGACAGACTGCAGTGTTCCACCACTCCAGATCAGATTTATTAGCTTGTCATTCACTTTTCCTTGTGATGTTTCCAAATGATTCTGGTACCTGTTCATCTGAAGAAATGAAACAATGGGAATGCAAATGTTATGTTTACAAACAATAAAAAAAATTGCGAATATTAACTTCTGATTGCATCTGTGATAGATTGGTTATGAGTTTTTCAGTCATGGCAATATTTGATTCAATTCTGTGTTACTTGTCTAATACCAAATCACAGCACAGTCAACTCATGGCTCTTGACATGTATATTAAAAAAATTAATTACTTTAAAAAAAAAAAAAAAAAAATAGAAAAAAGGGACAGAAACCCCAATGAACAAGCACTTGATAATGCAGGAAGGGAAAATTCCCTTTCTCACTGACTCACAGCTGAGCAGTTTCTTTCAGCTTCATGTACAGTTCTGTTGCAGACTCCCAGTTCTCTGGCTTCTGGAGTTGTTTGTGCTCCATAACAAAGTCCTCCTGCATGTTTGAGTCCCCACATGGAGCTATTGACAGGCTCGCCTCTGGAACAGCATCCAAATCAGCTGGTTCAATCTCAAATCCAGTCTGTGGAGCCAAATCTGTGTTAGATAGAATCAATAGCATTTATATTATTTATTTACATTTCAGCAATAAAGTAATAAATAAACAAACATGGAAATATCAATCATCACCAATATTACCTGTGTGGTCAGCAGTACAGTTCATTGGACATGACGCTGTTCTGGAAGTGTGAATCCTGTGACTGTTCCACAGTCTCACACACTCATCCAACATCACCATAGCAACATCTCAGAAGGCACTGATGCTCATGGCTCCCGTTGAAGTATCCAGCAAACAACTCCATCCAGAACTGAGACCTGTAGAAATGGATAGAATCAGAAGTAAATATATATTATTAGTAGAAGTGGGACTCCATTAAAAAAAATCTAATTAATTAAAGGCTTTGTAATGAATGAATTGAAATGAACGCGTTAAAGTCCCAGCCTCAATTATTATATATGTTTAGAGGAGTTCATCTGAGATAGAACATAAAGATGAAAATCAAATGAAAGGTCAGTCATAATAAAATGACTTCATGAAGGCCACTTACCTTCCCCTTCTAAATATGGCCCACCAGGATTCAACACGCTGCTTATTCGTGGATGAGCCATACATGTGGCTGGACGGCCCAGAGCAGCAGTCATCATGATGGAGGCGTAGGGGAGACTGAATGGCAGCCATAATGCCATTCTCCGTGCCACAATCAGTCCTCAGTCTCATGAGAGGAGATTCTCAGCGATCACTGTTGGCTTCTTGTTATTTGTCGGTCCACATTGGAGCCACAGCACTTTAGGTGAAAAAATCCATCCATGCGTCCTGAGAGAGCCAGTTTATCAGAACCATCTGCATGCCACATACAGTTCGCTCCCATTGAGTAGCAGCTTCTTCTTAGAAACCTTCTGCGTGCTCTCTCATTCATCACATCATCTCTCTTCACTCGAAGATTGGACTTTTGTCTGAGTACCTGCCACATCGTCCGATAGCCAAACAGTTGTCCAGGTCCACGAAGTTCCAACCTGATGGCGTTTGGAGAGGAATCATCCTTTTAAGAGTCCGCAGGCTGATGTTTGCACCGTGTAAACTTCACATCATGCTTCAGTAGATCAGGTGCTGCTACCTCCGGATCTGTATATAATGGGAGTGTTTTCCCTCTCTGAGCTTTTAAATCAGCTCCATGTGGCGCCATCAATCCATGTTTATCTGCTAAAATAACAAAAAGATATCATTCATTTCACACACACACATATTGACTTCCATATTTTACAGATATATCCACACACGTACCTGGACCTGTTTCCTTTCGGCCCACAGTTCTTTTGACTTTGACTTTCTGTCCTCCATGAATTGTTTATATGATGTTCATGGTTGTTCTGCTGGAATGAACGGAGTTCCGTATCAAAACAGAAAGTTAGCAGCAGCTAAAACAATCAGCAACAATTGTGCATTTAGCATAACTGTAAGCCAAAGGTAAAAAAAATGAATAAATAAAAACTAGCAACGCTTACTAACTAAAAGCGTCGCTATTCCGTGAACGAATGGCTGCAAAATGAAACGGTGCACTTTAATTCACTGCATGTCTGACAGCGGCTTCAGCTAGTTAGCGCGATGCTACACTTAGCTTGTTTAGCATTTTCCGGCTGTTTATTAGATGTCTCCTGTGCGCGTGATCCTTCCGTCTGGTCCGTTCATCAACGTTAAACATTCTACAGATCGTCCGCACGGAAAACACAACCGCGTAAATTGGCTCAAGTTGTTTCCACAAAACGGCCAAAACATCATTTACTCCATGCTGCCATAAACTTTCACTCCGCAAAGTTTTCCCGCCACACAAACCGATACAAACTTTTTGAGCTCACAGTCAATCTTCTTCTGGATCACTTCCGGCATTTGGTACATTCCCCTTCCGGAAGATTCTGTCGTTCGGAAATTTATTTCGAGACTTGTATAAGTGTTCTACCATTTGTAAATTTGTTTTCTAAAATGTACATTTGTTTTGTCCGTGGTAAAAGTGTTTCATGTAATATTGTTGAATAAAATGTAAAAATGTTTCCCAACATGTAAATTAGTTTGACGCTTTGTAAAATCGTTTCGCACTTTGTTATTTTTTTAGACTTATCGGCCACCGTACCATTCTGATGTAAAACTGATGGAACGAGTTAAAGAGGATTTTTCGACTCCTCTCCACTCCAGCTGTGAACATTCAGTCCAATACACATCCATCATAAAGTCAGAAACAGCAGAAATGAGTACGAGGTTTAAACTGTCAAATTTCAGAAAGTGGACAAGATATTTAAAAGTTGAACACAAGTTTAATAGTTGAAGGTTTTGTGAACATTTTAGAGTTTGAATGGAGTCTCTAGTTGAAAGTATGCGGAAGGAGATCAAAGATGAAAAAGCATGAAGAGCGTTTGAAGATTTGTCCCATTCATTAAAAATGTAAAAAATAAATAAACCTACAAAAAGTTAATTATAAAAAAATGTAAAAGTGTAAAGGCTGAAAAGTCTCAGCAATCATGTCCTGAATTAGCTGAACATTTTGATATCAGTATGCTGTCGATGGCAGCCTGCTGTTGATCTGACTGAACAATAACTGGTCCTGTTTTGGACCTTTATTTTTCCTTTAAAAACGGCTCCCAACAGTAAACACACATTTTAACATAAAAATGTTAGAAAATAAATCCCAGGGCCCGAAGTACTGTGGGATCAGGCGGAGACCTCTGTTCTTAACTACTTAAGAAAAGAGACTTTAGAGCAAATCTTTGCATGTTAATATCCGTCCATCTTCAGAGTCTTTGTGTCTTTGGCTTCATCTTAATGAGAGCTCTCTGGAAACACATGGATCCAGCTGACAGAGAGCAGCAATCAGAAATGAGCTGGCTTCTCTTCCCTTTCTTCTCACTGAGTCGATCACATCTCTGGCTTTTTCTGCTCTGGATTTTGTTCTGGCTGACTGCATTTCTTCATCACTGATAACACCACGCTCAAGCAGTTTATCCAGAAGCTGGTTGAGAACAGTGTCAGACACTCTCTGAATTAATTCTGTCCGAGCGAGAAGCAGCCTCTCTTCTGCCTGAAGGCTGTCGTCAGCTGGGAGGCTGCTTTGACTGGTTTCCCTTTTTGGACCTAACATGAAACCAGATGAAAGACTTGTTTAATAATCACCAATAACAACCAGCACTTTAAAACACTGATCTAACATCAGATTTCAGATGACATATCGATGACTGACATGTTTTTATTTTAACGCAAACAAGATTGTTGGGATCTTTGCTAAAACTTTGTGCAACAGCGATGATTGCGTAGCTTTATTTGATGTCACATGACATCTGTCAAATAAACGTAGCACTGTGATTTAAACTGGTTGGTTTTTGGTCTTTAGACTTTATTTAGTCTGAGTCACTTCTTCATATATTTTATGTAGAGGAAGATGAAACCTTTACTTTGTAGAGGGACTCTGCGTTTCCACACTTCTGTTCCTTCTTCATCTTTGACCATCACAGTCAGTGTCTCTGTGTTTGGAGTCAGGAAGACCTCAAATGTTGGAAAGAAATTTGGCCCATAATTTGAGTAAAACTCAGCAAACTGCAAAAGAGGAGACAAAACAGAGGAACAAAATGTTTAACTACTAAATCCACTAGCTGTTCTACGGGAGTGATTCCATAGCAAGTGACTAGATGAAGCTAACTAGTCGGCATGCTAACATCAACACAACAGATAGTGAATAGAAATAAGACCAAAACAAGAATGTTTTCAAACAGTGACACAGCTCTCAGAGGAATAGAAGGACATTTTTATGGTTTTGATATCTGTTAGAACTGTATGGAGGTTTGACTCACCTCAGGCTGTATTTCAAAGTCCTCTGGATCAGAGCGGACAATGTACCTTTGGTCAACTATCAGTTTGCAGGCAGAAGAGATCTTGATGTAAACAGCATCATCTTGTTGGGCAGTAACCTTCAGCAACAGGACATTATAGTGTTAGTGCCGAAAGACTAAAGTTCATTTTGGAAAACACACAAAAAGATCCTGATCTAAAGCTCCATTCTGTGCTGCTTGATTAAATTTGACTCATTAAGCTGCTGTTTACGACATCTGCTGAACTAGCAGGCAGAAGTTAACAGAAAACATTTAAAGGTTCACAGTTCAGATGTTGAGCATTAATATGTTTGATGAAGTTTGATTATCAAAGTGAATGACACAAAGCTTTACCTCAGACAAAGGGAGGTTGCTTGGCAGGAGAAACACATCCAGTATTTGAATGTCTCTGGCCGGAGGTCGGAGGAACAGCAGAAGTTGGCCACAAATAGGTTTCTTGTTGTTGAATAACCTCTGTAGCATCTCTCCCAACCAGACGAGGCCAAAGGCAGAGAGATGAGACACTTTGACAATCACATGAGTGTCTGTGATCTCCAGAGGTTTGAGGAAGCTCATTCCATCATCAGTGATGTGGACAACAGACAGCAGACCTTCAGAGGGCAGAGCTGGAAAACAGAGACACGTTCTATAAAATGATAGGGATGGTCTTATTCTATATCCAGGACAGGAAGAGCTGTGTGTCTGTGTGATGTTCAAGCCTTCGTTAGTTTCCCAAAATCCAAACTATTCTTGATGAACCATCTGAGTGATATCACACATCTGACAACATCAACTTGCAATAGAAATATCTCATCCTTTGATCTATATGTCAGGAAAGTCTTTCTTTTCCAGCATATCAAAGTAAAACTTTCATTGCTTTATTAACTATTAAACTCTTCAGAGTGCCTTAGTGAGGTATGTTGAGTCAGTGGACTGTGACTGTAACATTGTCAGGCTGAGATTGAAGTTCAAAATAAAACTAACTCTGACAAAGTCTGAATGGGAAGTGTGTCATCACAGCAGGGCTGTTAGAACAGATAACAGGACTGTGGGCTTTTAATCATCTCTCTAAAAAGCACTAATCTTTATCTCACCATCTTCTGTCTCACAGTGTGGGAGGTGGAGCTCACAGACAGCGTCCTCAGCACAGTGGATATTGAACAGCGGCCCAGCAGCCATCTTGCCAGCTGATTGGAGGAGGCTTTCATCCCACTGGACAGTGTTGTAGAGGAGCTCCGCCTCCTGATCAACAACAAACACCAGTCCAGTTAAAGAACACTGGAACATACCTGGACCAGGACACCTGAACCTGCAGGACACAGAAGGTAGAATGAGCCGACACACAAACACCATATAACTGTCTAAGAGGAGCACACTGAGCATGAAGGGGAAGAGGAGGAACCATCCATGAGACCACCAACACTGCAGAGATGACATCAGCTGAATTACCTGTATGACACTTTGGTAGATTCAGTTTTCAGTTCAGGTGTGAAGCTCTGTGGAGACTGTGGTCCAGAAAGAAACATCATCAGTTTGACTGGAAATAACCAACACACAGGTCAATCTGAACTGAAGCACAGAAGCAGCAGCCATGTTGGAAATCAGACGGTAGAACTGATCAGACAGAAATCTAACTGTTCATCTGAAAGCCAGACTGCTGATCAATCAGCTGATTCATCGTGACCTCAAAATGATGTTTGTCCAGATTTTAAAGAGCTCCAGATGACGGATTAAGGGAACAAACTGGACTGAAACTTTTATGTGTGTCTGTCTTATTGTGATCTAACTCAGAAACTCCTTTTCTATCACTCAATATAAAAAAATGTAAACAATAGTTTCAGTTTCTGTCCTTTCCTCTTTCTCTGCTCAAAGAGATTAAATCATTGCCAGCTACAGGAGATATTGGTTGAATATTTGTTCTCCATTTCCTGCCATGTGCCGAGCCTCGAAATCGGTCTGGAGCATCAGGACAGATATTTGACCTCTCACCTTGTCCAGGTTTTTGTCCTCTGACACATCCATCTTTGTCTCTGCTGTTATTGGACTCTGTTTGACATCAGAATCACCTGATGGGAGGAGAAGACACAGCAGATAGCAGAAATCAGTGTTCACATCCTCTGACTCAGATCTGATGATGGAGAAACTGTAGAGTCCCGCAGGAGCAGCTCAAAACCTCCTGTCATCACGTTTCTCTCAGATGATCCTGGTTTTCTATTGGCTGTGTACCAATCTGAAAGTTACCAGCTGCAGCCACCTGTTGTATTTATAGACTGACTGATAAACAGCTGCTGTGCTGCAGAAAGTGAAATTAAAATCTGGGATTAGCTCTGTGTGGATGAGCAAATAACTCCATCGAACCAAATGATCCAAAAATAACCTGAATACAATAATCAATGTTTACTGAAAGGAACCATGTTCATCTGTTATACATTACATGAAATTAAAAACCTCCACACATTAAAATAAATAATCTGAAATCATATGGTTTTGTAATTTTCCTAGAAATTTGAAACCTTTAATGTAAACAACTTAAATATATAAAATGATCAAGCAACACGTAGGATTATATTATTACTCATATTGAAAGTACTGTTCACAAGCTGACAGTATTAAACTTAAATATGATGATGTGATCAGGTGGCCATGTGGTCCAAACATGTTCAGACTTTAAGGATCCAGAGCCACTTTAAGGATCCTTTTCCACAAAAGTCTGTTGTTGAAATAGGGTGAACCAAAATACAACACATAAAGATATTGATGAAGAGAGCACAGTCAGTTTGGTGAGCAGGACTCAGAGGTTCAGGACTCACAGGTTTTCTTTGTGGAAGCTTTAATCAGTCTGTTGTCGAGCCTGTAGAGACAAAAACAACCACAACAGTGAGACAGTGAGTGGAACATGCTCAGGTTCTCTCATAGATTGATTATGAAAAACAGATGGTGATGATCCGACATCAGACTCAGCAGATAAATATAAACTGATCCTGTATCAATAATAAAAACAGAAAAACTGTTTCCAGAGAGCCTGATCAGACTGAATAGTATCAAGGGTGAGTTGTCTCTTTTCTCACAATAGGATGGTGCCCTGCGGTTCACTTTAGTATTACTAATTATTATTAACATTCTGGTAACTAAAATTTGAGAACCGATGGAAACCGGGGTGGTGGTATCAAAACAGTTTAATAAGCTGCATCTGAGCCAGTCAGCTCCCTGGAACAGTATTTTTGTTTGTTGCTGTACTGGGCTGGTTCCTGATTACTAATGTCTGATTGGCTTACTAAATATTTGCTTTCATTGAAACAATGAAGGATTTTTTTTTAACCAGACCTGACCAAATCAGAACAGAATAAAACAGACGTTAGCATGAAGATCCTCAGTGAGGATCAGTATAATATCAGCCTGATGTCTGCAGGTCAGAGTCACCACAACTGTAACATCATATTAATCTGAGAGCAGAAATAAAACATGAGTCTGACCTCAGAGTCTCCAGTCTACAGTGAGGACTCTCCAGAAAACCACACAGATCCTTCAGTCCTGAATCCTGCAGATTGTTCTGACTCAGGTCCACTTCTCTGAGACGAGAGGAGTTGGACTTCAGAGCTGAGACCAGAGAAGAACAGCTGATCTCTGACAAACCGCAGCTCTTCAACCTGAGTAAAGAATAAAAGGTGTGACTTTAGGAGACAAAGTTCCTGCTTGAAAGTGTTCAATGTTTCATCATCTGTTCAGAGCTGAAGGTTTAGAAAGTAGAAGTTTAGAAAATGAAAGTCAAACAGCTGAACCAACAGGAAGCAGCTTCACAACAATCAAATACAAACAGCTCTCATTATAATAATAACACGCTGCTGCTTCCATAAAGACGTAGTGACTTCACCTCTTAAACTCTACCAGCTCCACCTGTGGCTCCATCTGTACAAACTCATGTTCATTAGAGAGTCTACTAAACATCCTCAAGTTTTCAAAGACAACAAACATGTTAGACTGAATTCTGCAGAAAAGTCAACACATGGGTCACAACATCTGGAACTTCATTCAGCATTACCCCTTTTAACAAACATGCTGAGTTTGGTCTGAATCTCTCTGTTAGTCTGCTTCAGTCAGATGAATTAATAGTTGTGTTGGGAAAAAAAAACAAAAAACAAACAAACAAACAAACAAACAAAAACACTGAATATGTATTTGTTCATGTCAGTGTGGAAAAATTTTTCCGGTCATTGAAACACTGAAGGACTTTTCTTCTTTTCTTCAAGTTTTAAATCTTTAGTTCAACATTTCTCTGCCACACTGACTGGACTAAACCAGAGAAGAGGAAAACAGACGTCAGCATGAAGATCCTCAGTGTGGATCAGTATAATATCAGCCTGATGTCTGCAGGTCAGAGTCACCACAACTGTAACATCATATTAATCTGAGAGCAGAAATAAAACATGAGTCTGACCTCAGAGTCTCCAGTCTGCAGTGAGGACTCTTCAGAAAACCACACAGATCCTTCAGTCCTGAATCCTGCAGGTTGTTCCAACTCAGGTCCAGTTTTCTGAGATGGGAGGGGTTGGACTTCAGAGCTGAGACCAAAGAAGACCAGCTGATCTCTGAGAGCCAGCAATAAATCAACCTGAGTGAAGAATAAAAGATGTGACTTTAGGAGACAAAGTTCCTGCTTGAAAGTGTTCAATGTTTCATCACCTGTTCAGAGCTGAAGGTTTAGAAAGTAGAAGTTTAGAAAATGAAAGTCAAACAGCTGAACCAACAGGAAGCAGCTTCACAACAGTCAAAGACCAACAGTGACAAGATTTAATGAGAAAATCAAACACTTGAAAGAACCTGAATTGACTCAAACTGTCAATATTGTGAATATAAATTGTGTGAAATTCAAATGTCATGTTCAAATGATTGAAATTCAGTTTTCAAAAGTTACTTTCAAACTATCTAACAGTTTAAATGTTAAAAACCTGAAGAGGATTTTCCCTCAAATATAAACCTGTCTGCAGGTCAGAGTCACCACAACTGTAACATCATATTAATCTGAGTGCAGAAATAAAACATGAGTCTGACCTCAGAGTCTCCAGTCTACAGTGAGGACTCTTCAGAAAACCACACAGATCCTTCAGTCCTGAATCCTGCAGGTCGTTCAGACTCAGGTCCAGTTCTCTGAGATGGGAGGGGTTGGACTTCAGAGCTGAGACCAGAGAAGAACAGCTGATCTCTGACAAACTGGAGTTGTCAAATCTGAATTAGGAAGAAAAGATGCAGATAAAATCATTGATAATCAGTCAGAAATGTTCAGAAGACTTAAAAACAAAGTTCCACCACATTCTGTCTGGATGTTTGAAGTGTTTCTTTAATGTAATTGTCATTTCAGCCACTGGAGGCTGAAGTTCAGCAGCTCCTCACTCTAAAACAAAGTGATTCCCTCAGCTGACCTGCGGCTGCAGTGGAATACAGGACATACTTGTGTGTAGGAATACAGCAGATGGCTGCTTCATAAATATGTGGCAGCAAAGGAAAGTTCTGCTTTGACGTGAAGATGAAGCTGTAAAATCTTCTAAATGAAGAACATTTCAACATGTGTGGGACTGTTTGTTTTCAAAGTGTGTAGAAGAGCTTTTTGATGTTGACTCCGTCCACAGCAGCTCATCACTCAGCTTCTGTACCGCTGCTCTGAACTCCATCTACTGCAGTAACACACTGACTGAGTATGACCACACCACAAAGAAACACAACTATCACTGTGCTGCACATGAACTGTGCTCAGTGCAGGGAAACCTGTGGTGGAGCTCCAATCTTTTGGAAATATTAGCTTTCAGAGCACACATGTCTGAAAGCCCCATGAGGGCTGGAGTCTCAACAACACAACTGACTCTGGTCCTCAGCTCCACACCCTCCAAGTCTGAAGACATTTATTAGGACATTAGATTCAGCGGTGGATTAAAGATCTACCACAGTGGACTGACCTCAGAGTCTCCAGTCTACAGTCTGGACTCTCCACAAGATCACGCAGCTCCTTCACATCTGGATCCTGCAGGAGGTTTCCTCTCAGGTCCAGTTCTCTGAGATGGGAGGGGTTGGACTTCAGAGCTGAGGCCAGAGAAGAACAGCTGATCTCTGACAACCAACAGCATCTCACCCTGGAAAAAAGAAGAAATCATAGAGATCAGATGACTGATAATCAGTCAGAAATGTCTTGTTCCAGAACTTCTCCACCTTTTCAAACTCATCACCCACTTTAACATCTCACATGTTGCTGGTCCGAATCAGACGTTGTCCCAATACAAAGACCAAGACTTTAAAGATCCCGTCCTGAGATAGGACCAAGGTCTCCCTTGGATTCTGCCTGGAGATCAAACATGTGAAACCAACTGTTTGGTTCCTGACTTTTCCTTATTAATATATTAAACAAGAAAATTCAACTTTTGGAAAAGAATGACAACCTTTATTGTTATTACAACTGTTATTATAAACATTAAACAACTATTTAAAATAGGTAATATATTTGACTTTGTTATTAAGATAATAACTGGATTAAACATAAATAATCTAAAACAATAATTGAACAGACCTCAGAGTCTCCAGTCCACAAACTGGACTCTCCAGAAAACCACACAGATCCTTCAGTCCTGAATCCTGCAGGTCATTGTTGTGACTCAGGTCCAGTTCTCTGAGATGGGAGGGGTTGGACTTCAGAGCTGAGCCCAGAGAAGAACAGCTGATCTCTGACAAACCGCAACTCTTCAACCTGAGTAAAGAATAAAAGATGTGACTTTAGGAGACAAAGTTCCTGCTTGAAAGCATTCAATGTTTCGTCATCTTTTCAGATGTGAAGGTTTAGAAAGTAGAATTTTAGAAAATTAAAGTCAAACAGCTGAGCCAACAGGGAGCCAAATACAAACAGTGATTTAATTTAATGAGAAAATGAAAAAACACTTAAAAGAACCTGAACTGACTCAAACTGTCAGAATGGTGAATATAAATTCAAATGTCAATTTTAAATGATTGAAAATAAGTTTTCAAAAGTTACTTTCAAACATTTAACAGTTTAAATGTTAAAAACCTGAAGAGGATTTTCCCTCATAAATATAAACCTGTCTGCAGGTCACAGTCACCACAACTGTAACAACTGTAATGCTGTCCTACACTGATCAGTATAAATGTCCACCACGACTCTGGCTCAAAGGGGAGTCAGCTCAGCTCTCTCAGGGACACCCGTTCTCTGTATGTGTATAAATGGCAAGTCTTTATGTTCCAGTTGTGCGGCATATAGGGAGGACCCAATTTCCTGCTGTATAAGTGTTGTTTTGTGTTTCTTTCAGAGCTTGCAAGACAAAGGCTTGTCCCCCTCCTCCTTAAAGGTCTACTTGGCGGCAATTTTTGCCTGCCATGTTGACATTGATGGAAAATCAGTGGGGTGCCACACATTAGTGTCCTGGTTTATGAAAGGCGCTCGCGTTTGCAGCTGCCTGTAAGATGTGTTTTTCCCAGGTGGGATTTGTTGACGGTGCTGGAAGGGCTTTCGGCGTCACAATTTGAGCCTGTCAACACAGCCGAGTGGAAGTACATATCCCGGAAATGTTATCATTATTAGCCCTGTCTACAGCGAAGAAAGTCAGTGATTTGATTGCCTTGTCAGTACTGTGACCATGCATAACCTTTTCAGCAGATGGGCGCCGGCCCTAATCCCGTTTATCAGTGGAAGAATATTGAGGCTATTAGCATTCTGCCCTCCTCCCTTTTCTTTAGCAGAAGAAGAGTGCTTGCATAGACTGTGCCCAGTCTGTACCCTCTCAACATATTTGGAGAGGACTCGCACACTGCGCCGTTCTGACCAACTATTTGTTTGTTATGGGTCACAGGCTCGGTGTAGGACGCTATCCAGAGAGCGTCTGTCTCGTTGGATAGTGGAAGCCATAACTATAGTCTATTTCTCTGAAGGGAAGGACCCTCCGGAGGGCCTGAGGGGTCATTCTACCCGGGTGTTTCTACTTCATGGGTGCTTTTGCACGGGGTGTCTGTGGAGGACATGGGTGTGGCTGCTTCATGGTCAACTCCAAACATGTTCGAGAGATATTATAGTCTTGATGTGGAAGAAGCATCCTTTGCGCACGTTGTTTTGTCCGCAGCCAGTGATACGTTTTGGCTTATCATACCATCGTAGTCTATATAAAGGGATAACTCATTGTGAGTGCGCCAGGGTTTCCTATGTTAATTCCTCCTTGGGTCAGAAGGGTTGCACATAGCTGTGTGCTTTTCTTGGCCATCAAGGTTGGTAGTATGCATTGTTAAGAACTAAGTTTGAAATGAAGTAAAACGTTGGGGTTGTGTTACAACCCAGGTGAAAGAGTGAAGAATGAGAGTTTTTACTATTTCAGCCTTGCTGGCGCTCTGGGAGGGCTGAATACACTACTGTGGATGACGACGGCAGGTGCTCAGGGAGTAACAGACACGGGGGCAGACTCAGGTGCATCATAGCACAGGAGCATATCACCTGTCTGTGACGTGATTTGGGTGGTGGTAGAAGTTTATAAAGTTTATAAATTCACTCGTAAAACCTGGGTTGTAGCACAACCCCAATGTTTTTTGCCCTCCTTGTTCACAGGGTGGCATCCATTCTGCGTGTGTGTCCCATTTCCTGTTCCAGGTGTATATGTGTGATTGGCATGTTCTTCTCTTTTAATGGGGAGTTTTCCTGTAGTGGGGCGTCTCTTTCTTCCTGCTCCCAGCTCTGGATCATGCTACTACAAAAGTTTTTGTTCCCTTTTGTTTGTTCAGGATTCTGGACTTGAACACTTGTTAACGAAGGCTAAGTCTCGACTCATAGTAGAGACCGCTGAGTGTCAGGACAAGTTTGGCTGCACGGCACTCAGGCTCAACATCCAAAGTTGCGTGGCAGCCACGGCCACTTGACCTGAGCCAGTCCCAGTCAATCCACAGTAGATAACACCCCTTCCAGACTGAGATTAATAAGAGGCAGCGCTATACATAATCCAAGGCACAACACCCTATTACCACATATGTAGTTTTATTTTCATTGTTATATTAAACGAGCAGTCCTAGTAGCTGTAGGGTAGGTATTTGTTTTCAATAAACTTTTTCTCCTGTTTCATTATTAGAGAGGTAAATTTGCTTGAGGATGAGGATGATTAAAACAGAGAGTAGAGCAACACAACAGTTGATCCACAAACACAGATTAAAGTAAAGACACAGTTGCACAAACACAGTATAGTGAAGCATTGATTCTACTCTGTGTTCAACCAGGTTCATTCATCCACAGAGCATCATGTCAGCAGTCCACTCAACCTCTGATGTCTTTGAACCCCTTAAATGTTTTCCTAAATGAGAACTTCATCATCACAACTGTGACAGATGCCAAAAGCAGCAGAAATGTTGTGTCCACCTCCCTAAAAGTAAATTTTCCTCAGTGAACATGGAATTCACCACTGGAGGATTCACCATGAGGACGCAAGCATGACCCAGCATGCACCTGTTGGCTCAGCAACATGTGTGTGTTTAATTTGTTTCATTTAGTGTGTTTTCCAGGTGAATCAAATCAGTGATTCATTATGGCGCATGAAGCTTTGTAAGCTGATGACAATCTCCAAATTAAACAAACCTCTTCAGTTTATTTTACTTGATTTAATTAAAACATAAGAAATATATAAAAATTCTTGAAACAAACATGAATTCTCACCTGAGAGTTTCCAGCTCACAGTGTGGACTCTCCAGTCCAGCAGACAGCAGCTTCACTCCTGAATCCTGCAGGTTGTTGTTACTCAGGTCCAGATCTCTCAGACTAGAGGACTGGGAGCTGAGGACTGAGGACAGAGCTTCACAGCTTCTGTCTGAGAGGTTACAGCCACTCAGTCTGAAGAGGAATCAGAAAAACAAGAGAAAATGATTTCAAAAATGTGTTCTTGGTTTGAGCAAATAAAAAGATTTAGTTGATCTTGTTGGATTTATTTGCACATACAGAACTTTGTTGGAGGCTTTGACCACTGGCAGCAGCCTCAGAAGAGCCTCCTCTGAAGCAGAGTATTTCTTCAGGTCAAACACGTCCAGATCTTTTTCTGATGACAGTAAGATGAAGACCAGAGCTGACCATTGAGCAGGAGACAGTTTATCTGTGGAGAGACGTCCTGATCTCAGGGACTGTTGGATCTCCTCCACCAGAGAACCATCATTCAGTTCATTCAGACAGTGAAACAGGTTGATACTTTTCTCTGGAGACAGATCCTCACTGATCTTCTTCTTGATGTACTGGACTGTTTTCTGATTGGTCTCTGAGCTACTTCCTGTCTGTGTCACCAGGCCTCGTAGGAGAGTTTGGTTGGTCTGCAGTGAAAGACCCAGAAGGAACCGGAGGAACAAGTCCAGGTGTCCATGTGAACTCTGTAAGGCCTTATCCACAGCACTCTGGTAGAGACATGTTGGTTTAGATCCAGTCCCTATGAATTTAAACCTTAGAGTTCTTGTTTGTTTTTCTGCCATCAGACTGACTCCAGAGTTGATGAAGGTCAGATGGACATGAAGAGCAGCCAGAAACTCCTGAACACTCAGATGGACGAAGCAGAAGACCTTGTCCTGGTACAGCCCTGTCTCCTCTTTGAAGATCTGTGTCAACACTCCTGAGTAAACTGATGCTGCTCTGATATCGATGCCACACTCTGTCAGGTCTGATTCATAGAAGATCAGGTTTCCTTTCTGCAGCTGTTCAAAAGCCACTTTTCCCAGAGACTCAATCATCTTCCTGGTCTCTGGACTCCAGTGAGGATCTGACTCAGCTCCTCCGTCGTACTTGACCTTCTTCACTTTGGACTGAACCACCAGGAAGTGGATGTACATCTCAGTCAGGGTCTTGGGCAGCTCTCCTCCCTCTCTGGTCTTCAACACCTCCTCCAGAACTGTAGCAGTGATCCAGCAGAAGACTGGGATGTGGCACATGATGTGGAGGCTTCGTGAGGTCTTGATGTGGGAGATGATCCTGCTGGCCTGCTCCTCATGTCTGAACCTCTTCCTGAAGTACTCCTCCTTCTGCAGGTCATTGAACCCTCTTACCTCTGTCACCATGTCAACACACTGAGGAGGGATCTGATTGGCTGCTGCAGGTCGTGTGGTTATCCAGAGGCGAGCAGAGGGAAGCAGTTTCCCCCTGATGAGGTTTGTCAGCAGCACGTCCACTGAGGTGGACTCTGTAGGATCAGTCAGGACCTCAGTGTTGTGGAAGTCCAGAGGAAGTCGACACTCATCCAGACCATCAAAGATGAACACAACCTGGAACTGATCAAAGCTGCAGATTCCTGCTTCTTTGGTTTCAGTGAAGAAGAGATGAACAAGTTCCACCAAGCTGAACTTCTTCTCTTTCAGCACATTCAGCTCTCTGAAGGTGAAGGGGAATGTGAACTCTATGTCCTGGTTGGCTTTGTCTTCAGCCCAGTCCAGAGTGAACTTCTGTGTTAAGACGGTTTTCCCAATGCCAGCCACTCCCTTTGTCATCACTGTTCTGATTGGTTGGTCTCTTCCAGGTGGGGGTTTAAAGATGTCTTCTTGTCTGATGCTTGTTTCTGCTCTGTCCTGTTTCCTGGATGCTGTTTCAATCTGTCTGACCTCATGTTCCTCATTGACCTCTCCAGTCCCTCCCTCTGTGATGTAGAGCTCTGTGTAAATCTGATTCAGAAGGGTTGGGTTTCCTGCTTTAGAGATCCCCTCAAACACACACTGGAACTTCTTCTTCAGGCCAGATTTTAGTTTACGTCGACAAATTGGCACATTAAACTCTGAATGGGTGAAGTACAAATAATATCAAAGAATAAATTACAAGGTTGATGTTAATTCTCCTAAGGAATAAGAATATGATCATTTCTCTTCGTCTCCTGAGACTTTAGTAAATGTCTAATTGAACCATCATGTTAAATCCTCTTACTGCTCTGCAGACAGTCAGCCAGCTCCTCACGCTTCATCCTCCTCAGGAAGTTCACTGTGATCTTCAGAAATGCCTCTCTGCTCCTCCTCTGCTCTTCATCCACCTCATCATCCTCATTCTTCATGAATTGTGGGTAATCTGGACTCAGACTGTTTTTGATTTTCTTCAGCTCGTTCTTCACAAAACAGACGATGTTCTCCTCCAGCAGCTGGAACACAATAACATCCTGTGTAAAGTTCACTCTCAGTATAAACTGATGGATCAAAGAATCAGATCATCAGTCAGCAGAGTTCAACTTTAGCTGCTGCTGTATCATCTGCTGCCACGTCTCTTTCCAGAGCTACACAGAAAGATTCAGACCTGCTGACTTCACTAAACTAACTTCACTGGTGTAACTTACTAAGTTTGACTTCTGACAATTCTGACAACACAGAGATCCTGATCATCACATGAAGACCAAACTGATACAGCCCTTCAACACATCAACTTAGGAAGTGAAAATTCGGGGTATTAACTGTGACTGAAGATGGATCAGACCACCTGAACTAGTTCACTGATGAATTATTCCATCTTTAAACCCTGTAGAGACAGAGTCCATGGAGGTCCAGGACTGAATCTGATTAACTTTGGTCTTTGTTATTAAGTCACAGCTGAAATTTTCTGGAAAACAACTAAATAAACTTTTCTTTAAGATTCACTGTAGATGAAGAAGGAGGAGCAGAAATGTCTTTGACTCAAGTCTTTGTTGGTGTCTGTTGTAGTCACTGGATGAACATTTACACACCATAAATATGGAGTCCAGGTCTGTGTGATGATGTTTGTCAGACTGAACTCTGAGGAGAAAAGACACAAACACACAGTTTGTTCCAGGAGTTTTCTATGAACACCAGAGAAACTGATAGACAAGCTTTGATACCTTTAATGAGTCACACAACAACAAATGATCAGCTTTTACCTATTTTCTTTGATAGAATCATCCATAGACCGATCACTCTTCATGGACACACAGCTCAGTTCAGGAGAATCTGGTCTTGACTTCTGGTTGCTAGTAGAAACAAAGTTGACTTTCAAAACATCAACAATGAAGAAACTGAGCAGAAACTGATCAGTTTAAATTAAAGTACTCCAATCAAGTTTTCATTTGTATCAACATCAGTCACCCAGAAATTTACATATCACTTTGACTTGAATGTTTTTCATTTGACTCACATGGAGCATTTTGTTACTTTAATTGAAAAGCACAGAACAAACAAAGATTGTTATGATTATTATCATTGTCATGAATAGTTGAGGAATAAAGAAAATGTAAGTGACAGTGAGAGTGAATAATGATGGAGCAGTGATCTGAGTGCTGAGCTCTGACAGATGGACAGTTAGAGATCCTCATCTCACCTCTGAGCTTTGGTCTGACTCTCATGTTCCCCACACAGAGTGGTTTTAGAGGGAGGGGCTCCCTCCTCTCTGTCCTCACACTGATTCATAGCTGAGCCTCCACCTGCTGGAAAGGTGACACAATATTCATACCAAATCATTCACAGCTAACAAACACTATGTAACTTTGAGTCCAACCAACAGATGGAGCCATTCAGAAATATAGATTTCTTCTTACTTTTATATCAGAATCTAGTTTTTATTTCTTATTTGAAGACAATGTCTTGTAATGAGAAAATTATATGTAAAACATTTCATTTGTAAAACAAACCCCATCAAGTAAATGCCTGAAGAAGCATCTTCATGACAGTTTTTTTTTTTTTTTAACCACATCCCCCACAAGTTATGTTTGTATTAACAGCTGTAGTGTCATTTTATAATCTCTGGTGTTAATATTTTACTAAAATTCTGCAATACATCTTGTAACTTTATTGGAAAAACAGATCTTTTTTTTTTTGTTTTATAACAAAGCCACAAACATTTTTTGGAAACACATTGAAGTGAATTGTCAGATGACATTCTGTTGGTTTAACTGATATCATGCTGATGTTGTCAGCAGTAAATTTATGAGTTCATGTCTTTATGGCAAACATTTTAAGATATCTTGTTACTAAGTGACCACATCATCCACAACCAACCCTCTTTATCTTGAATCTGAACAGGGAGCCGTTAGGAGTTTGATGGTTCATCATCACGATTAAAGCATTCACTGACTGCAACATTTAAATTAATAGACCAGTTTCCTTTAATGGTGAACTGGATGAACTGACCAGTATAACACAAACTGGTCAGTTATTTTATCACTTTGTCTATCTCCCTGTCTTTTTCAGTATTTTATCCGTCAATGCAGCTAAATCTTTTAATATTTGCATTTTTTTTTTCTTTACAATCTGTTTTTAAATCAGTTCAACATTCACTGACACAAACAGGATGAAGGCTGTCGGTTACGTTACCTGATGGTTGAACTGATCTTCATGCAGCTGATGAGTGAAGGTGAACTTTAACTCCAGCTTCCATGAAAAAAATAAAGACAACATATCCATGTATATCTGACAGCAGGAGGATTTCTAAAGTTGTTGATCCAAACACAGTCTGAACTCTCTGTGTAAAACTAAATATGACTTACAGGAAAATCTGATACCAGAGTAGCTCTGAACTTTGGAATAATTTGAAGTCAATCATTAATCGACAGTAATAATCCACATCAGGTAGATCACAAGGCTCCAATGACCTTTGATTTATATGATGTGTTGTACAATATGGGACAAATAAATGATCCTTTATCTTTTAATACATTTAGAAAACATTTTTACACATGCTCAGATTCACAGTTATGTTTGTCTACAATTATCAGATTAGAAATAGCATAGTGGCGTTATATATGACAGCGTTTATATAATATAATATAATATAATATATGTCTACAGTGTATATCTAGAGTTCTCTGGTGAGACACATAACATCTTCAGCATCAGCACATCAGCAGCTCACCCTGCTACTAGACCACCACAGAACAGTGCGTCTCTTCAAAAGTTGCTGCCTCCTTCAAAGAGCTAAGAGACACTGAGGAACCAGAGGCCTGTATCACAAAGCTGGATTAACATGCCTGGGATCTGTTTTAGTGATCCAGCTTCACTTACCCAGACATCCACAATCCTGATAAGCTGTCTCACAAAGCTGTTATCATCTTGCTCACATAAAAGGGGCTGGTTTGCTGCATCCGACCAACCAACCCATGATGCAAAAGGGACCTTCTGCTGCTGTCATCAGATTCAGTGATGTCTTCATCAGGGTCTTTATCCTTCCCTGGTGTGTCCAAAAGTTTGGAGGACAAAGTTTACACATCATTAACTGTCTTTGAGGAGAAATAATCAAACACCAAGTCAATTTCTTCTTCTCTGTATTTTCACCTGTCGGTCCAGGTGTGCTCTGACTAACAGGACTTCAGCCTGCTGACCTACACTGAGCTGCTCTGTTTCCTCTGAAAGAACAAGTCTTTAATTCGAGTTCAAACTGAGGCAGTAACTGCAGCAGTGAGAAATGTTTTTCCATGCTAACGAAGCCTAATTAGCTAATTAAGATACGTTAGTATGCTAGCTAAATTAGCAAAGTTAGCATGCTAACCAAATTAGCTAACTTAGCTATGTTAGCATAACGACGGAACGACCTTTAAGGAGGACTCTGCTAAATATGTCTATGAAAAGCTGTTTTCAGGAATTCAGCGTTAGAGTTCTTACCTGAACTCCGGTGAATATTTGCTACAATATTGCTGCAGGAAGACGGAAATGTGTTTCAAAACTCAGACTGGTGAATTTACAGCATTTAGTTAGCAGCACTGCTCGTTTTTTTCAGCTCACTTATAAGTTTTATTTTATTTTCCATTTTCCTACAAAATGTCAAGCTGCAGCCACTTTTAACAACTTTACACAACACGCTGTCACTCCAAATGATTGACACCACTGAGAGCCAATGACAACTGAGAGGACATGGACGGACCAATCAGGTTATAGGGGGGAGGGAGCCTCCATGTATTATCAGTTTCAGTCCAAAAGTAGAAAACAGGAAGTTCACTTACTGTAAAATGTCTCCTGTTGATTCACCACCATCATGATCGCACAGCTGATCGATGGACGAGCCGGCTTCAAAGCTGAGCCACTCGGTTTTACTTAATACCAACCTTCACTAAAGAGGAGCTAAAACTTCGGGATTCATTTAGATCCTGTTGTGTAATTCTTTATATTTGTCTGTGTGGTTTCAATGTAAATAGTTCAAAGTTTATGAATGATTTACATTCAATTAGAGATTAAACATTTTTTCAAACGGTGTTGGATCTTTGGGTTTCTGTACTTTATCATTTATTGTTTGTGTCATGAGTCTCCAAGTTTGGTAAATATATAAATCAAGCCATGTAAATAATAAACATTATCTTCTGATCTGAAATACGTTGTATCTCTCCTCGTAAAAAGAGCCGATCTCTGAATGTGCTCCTGCTGCTGGCTCTCTCTCAGCTGATCCCAGCTGATCCGCTCCGAGGCTGACAACCAAATGTTCCTCATGTAAGTCAAGCGATGAAATGAGTTCATCCTCTCATCTGAACTTTATCAGGGAGATGAAAATTTCAATTTCAACCTCTTTTTCTAATAACAGCTGATTTGTGTTTTACTTAATTCCTGTCGTTCATTCGCGAAATGAGTCCTGTGCGTCTTTGTGCGCATGCGCGTATCCTTTTGAATCGAACACTCGAGTGTGACGCGTGGGAGAGCGATTAAAGACAGGAAATGCCTTTGATCTCCAGTGACGTCACACAGTCTCGGTGTGGAGTTATTATACAGTTGTTGATGTTGTTAGGTAAACCACTCCAACCACTCAGAGACAAGAACAGCCTCAATAGAAAACAAAGTTAGAAGAAGGTTCCAGGAACAATCTGCAATGGAGCAGAACAGGATCAACATGAGCATGAAGATCACCCACGAGGCTGTTCTGCCCATCGTCAGAAAACATTTTGGCCGACTGTCTGCAGGTGAGTGGCGCTTGATGGCTGCAGGAATTTTGGAGCCAGAAACAACATCTGTACTGGCCGACCTTTGCACTGAACTGGTCCAGTTTCTCTGTACTGTTACCATCAAAGTCCTCAGACCCCTAACTGAGGACAGTTTCCAGAAGAGAGAACCTGATGCTGAATTCAACGCCTCTTTGGGAAATATACAAACAGGTGCAGGAGAAATACTTTACCAGAGCTTTGCTTTGGAATTAAACGCCCCACACAGGAAATGTAAGAGTGCCGAGCAGCTAACAGAGCTGATTGATACAGAGGTTTTAGAAAAGGTGAACTCCGTTCTATCTGAGGCCATCAAACGCCCTGTTTGGCCATCAGAGCCAGTTTGTTTGACCAGAGGCTCTGTTTCCAACATCCGAACTCTCCATCATATGGTGTATCATGTCAGCAGATGTCTTCAAAAATGTTTGAAGAAAGTCAGCTCCCGCTGCCTGGGATGGTGTTGGAAGCCAACAAGCATGGATTCTGCCCCATGGAGGGCCTCTGCGTCTACATCAAGGATGGTTGAAACAGTGAAACCAGAGGACTGCGAGACTCCTCTTAGCCTTAAAGCCAACATCTCTGTCTCCTCAGCCAGTAAAGCTGTGACTGACATCGTTGTCAAATGGTCCAGCGGGTCAGACGTGGCAGCAAAGGGAGAAGACTCCGCCCTGTCTCACGCCTCTGTGGAGGCTCAGGACGCAGCGTCACACATTGTGAAAGGAATAATAGCAGATCCCCATTACAATGGCTCAGAATGTGCTGCTGAAGGCAGCCAGAGAAACGTCCCACCCCAGCCTCACTTTAATGTGCGGACAATTCTCCCCAAGCTCAGAGAGTTTTTCACTTCACAGCCCAGCACTTCAGACCACATTCATTACAAAGAGAGAGTTTTAGACTCTGTCTTACATGAAGTCATCAGGATGGAGGAAGGAAGACTACAGCTTTCTCCTGAGGTTCTGTACGCCATGACAGAGGACACAGTGGAACAGTTCCTGCAGAAGATTCTCCTCTGGATGCCCAGAGAAAATAATTACAGTGACAGTGAAGTGTCTGCTGCTCTCACTGACATCGAGGAAGTGATCACAGACATGCTGCACACGGCAGAGGAAGGTCAAATCAGAGCCAGCAAGAGGACTTCTTCACGTTCAGGTCAGACACCATTTTCCTTTGAGGCCGCAGCGTCTGGACCGATGAGAAGAAGAAAAGGCTTTGCACACGTTGACAGTCATGGGTTGATACTGCACAAGTTGGCTCAAAGACGATCTGTTGACGAGTGTTCTGACAGCCTTCCTCCATCATCTTTTTACCCCAGTGCAGCATCAGCCACGCCTGTGAAGCCGTCATCAGAGTCCACTGAGAGCTCCTTTCATGTCTCCAATGAGATGAGCAGGAACATAATAACTGCTCTTGTCCTGAGGCTCCTCACTAAACTCCCCAACACAACTGGAGGCTCCCCGCAGGCCGTAGAAACGGACACCATCATCCAGCGTCTGTCAGCCCTCGCGCAGGAAGACGTGAAGGTCCGTGGCTCTATTTTCAGGAAGAAGAAGGACACCATGAAAGAGCTGAACCAGACCATTATTAAGGAGCTTTTCAAGGAGTTTGGCTCTGCAGAGAAACTTCTGGAGGCTGCAACAGCATCACAAGACTCATCTTTTGATGACGCTCTGGTCAAACATCTCCTGAAGGCCCTCCTCAATCCGCCCAAGAAGAAGAAGTCCAAAGTGGCCCGGTTTTTCTCAGCCATGAGGAAGACTTTATTCAGACCAACAGCCTGACTGGACTCCCAGCCCCAGTCTTTGCTGTGAAGGGTACGACCAGTGTGCTGGCGTAGGGTTTACTCCGGGTGCTCCGGTTTCCCCAATCTTTGATTATTAAAAAAACAATGACAAAAACCCAGAGGAGGAGTTTGTTTTTAATCGCTGAAAGGTCAGTCAGAAGGAGAAGAATTATTTGGGCCAAACGATGCCTCTTGTGCTGTTGAATCTGACTCTTACTTTGAACCTGGTTTGATAATGTAAAATGTATAATGTATAATCATTCCAATGTAAAATTAAAATAAAATACAAATAATAATAAAAACAGTCAAAGACATTTTGTTTCCAAGCCCTTAAAGGTGTAAATATTACACATGTTGATCACGATGAAAAAAAAAAGTAATCTTTATATCATTACAACAAGATGATGCACAAACCTTCACACACAGGAAGGACGAGAACAAAGTTTCTATTCATGTGTCTGAGAAGAAAAAATTGCTGCCATATATCTTCTTGTGATGCCATTAAAAATCAAACTACACAATAGGTGGAAGAGAAATCTGACAGAGCTCAAACATGATTGACTCAGCAGGGCATTTACTTTGTCACTACTGTGTACTCAGATCTGAGGAAGAGAAAATGTCCTTTGTGGTTTCAGATCTGTTTGACTCAAACATCTATTTTGGCTGATGCCAAACTAACTTTGGCTCTCTATGACAAAACAGGTTGTCTTCATGTCAAGGGAAGTTCAGTAAGTAAGTTTCAGAACCTGGTAAGATTCAGGTTCCACCGAGATTTGAACTCGGATCGCTGGATTCAGAGTCCAGAGTGCTAACCATTACACCATGGAACCCTGCAGGTGTGCAATCATATAGATGTGAACGGAATTGTAGTCTTTGAAAAGTGTTGACTAAAATACCTTTGTCCCCAAACACACCTCACAGCAGGAGAGGTGGAAGATAAGTGGTTTCTGTCAGAAGTGGGATTTCACAGCTACCAAAGTCGTGCGAACCAACTAGCAGACAATTGGTCACCTACCAAGATAAAAATATATATAATCACGCTGTGCACGTGCAAATGAAGATCATTATATGCATCATAATCATGGACCAGCAAAGATGGTGACAGATAGAACATCATGTTATGTCAGCACCACAAAAGTAGTACAAAGCATCTAATCTTTACTGTCTTGTAAACAGGAGATCCTGGGTTCAAATCCCAGCAGTGCCTTGAGCTTAATGTTAAATGTTATAGATATAACAGACACAGCTTTAGTTAATAATGAGAATTTAGTGGTTTCAACCTCAAATCCTTGAACACTGTCTGGTTAACATGTTTCGGTGATGTTAGACTTCTATGGACCGTTTTTGCAGAATCAACAACTAATCACTCCACAACGAGACTGTGTGACGTCACTGGAGATCAAAGGCATTTCCTGCCTTTCATTGATGCCCCACGCGACACAGATGGATTCGTCACACTCTCACGTTCGCTTCAAATGAATGAGTGCATGCAGTTTCTGTAGTGTAGTGACCATCATGACTCTTAACAAAGTTTGTCTCCTGTTAAGAAAGGGCAATCACCACATTTTAATCTGCTCAACAGCAGGGTACAACTCAGACAGACTAAAGCCATCTGAACACCGATGAGGATGGGATTCAAACCCACGCGTGCAGAGCACAACGGATTAGCAGTCCATCGCCTTAACCACTCGGCCACCTCGTCATGAACACAAAGGTACATGTGATGACAAAAAAACATCCATTGGGAAGAAGCTGCAGCACCTGAACAGGGACTTGAACCCTGGATCCTCAGATTAAAAGTCTGATGCTCTTCAATAAGATCTGACTTCATTTTCCAAGCTGCCCCCTCGCGGTCATTTGATACACTGCAGGTGGAAATCTCAGTACTTTTTAACCACCACAGCCGCTTTGACAGAAAGTGGATGTGGTGGTTAAAAATTACACAAAACTCCAGAGGACATTGCAAACTGAACGTAATGAGCAGAGTGGCACAGTGGAAGCGTGCTGGGCCCATAACCCAGAGGTTGATGGATCGAAACCATCCTCTGCTATTTATACACACTACATGAGATTTTCAGCAGCACTGATTAACAGGAAAACATTGAGAACTCTGTCTGTCATATCTATAATATTGATCATTGTAACCTACAGCTGATGAAAACCCAGAAGTACTTTTTTTCTACAACATCTGACTTTGAGCAACAAGGAGCTGCTGGGAGACATGAAGACTGTGCAGTTTAGTGACTGGTCAGAGAGAGTGCTGTGTCCTTTTAATGAAACTTATATGAATTTAACTCAACAACCTTAAACTTTATCAATGAGACACTGAACCCAGGATCTCCTGTTTACTAGACAGTCGCTTTGACCAACTAAACCACAGCACCACTCTGATGTACAGGGATGTATTTTGGATCTGAAAATACCCCCAACATACGTGGCTGACCATCATGAGTCTGAACAAGGTTTCTTTAGCATATAATAAACTGTCACATTAATGTCCTGAATGATCTGACCTTTTCCTGTTCCATCAGTAACCATCAAAGGAGATGCTGATTCTGTGATGTCACAAAGGTTCTAATGACATCACAGAGATCAAAGACTCCTCCCACCTTTTAGTCATGTCCTCCACCATAGAGTGCACACTGTTAATGCAGCTCAAAACACAAACGTAGTCATGCCAGATACCTTTGAGTTCTGCCGACAGAAGCAACAACAGAAGTGGAACCACTTTTCACTGCTATGCCGATGATCCCCTCCTGTTTGTGCCTAACAGCCGTGACTATAATGTGAACCACTGAAGGGAAGAAGATGCATCGCCTGAACAGGGACTTGAACCCTGGCCCCTCAGATTAAAAGTCTGATGCTCTACCGACTGAGCTACTCAGGATGAAATTCAATTAATCATTCCAAATTGGCTTGTTGGACAATCAGCCATTTCCCAGCCAGGGGCTGATACTGCAGGTCATCAAGACTGTTAAAGGAACTGAGGTTCTAGTCCCAACAACTAACTTGTGATTATTAACAAGTCAGTGCTCAAGTTAAGGCAACATTTGTGACGTTCAGATGTTCTTCATCCCCACGTCCCGACCATTGATAAAACTTGCTGATTTGAAATCACCAACACTACCCCAACTAATAGCACTTACTGCTCTCACAGCACAAGTCTGTGCTTCAGTTCGGGAAATGTTGATTCATGAATTTAGCTGATCTCACAAAATTTACCAAAAGTGGTTATATCTTTTGCCCAAATTCCAACCAGGACAACCCCAAAGAGAAGCACTTATGCACAAGAATCCATCAGTGTCTCTGATTGGAGTGATCCGAGTTAGATCTGAAGAAAACATGGCTCCAAGACTTACTGTTGTTTTTGTAAATTAACACTGAAGTGGAAAAAGAGAGCAAAGAGAATAGAAGTCACATTCAGCAATTTCAGCAAAACCAACTGGATTCTCTTGCATTTTGAAAGCCCGACTTCCTGCCTGTCTCATCGGCGAGAAAATAAAAGATACAGTCAAATAAAGAAAAAATTAAAAACAAGTCCCTCTTGTGATCATTGTGCTGGATTTTATTTTATTTTTTTTTTTTGAGGGAGTTCCTGTTTTCTGTTCAAGTGATAGTTTTTTGAGCTCTCTTTGGTAAAAGAGCATCCCCGTGACCTTACTGTGACCTGTGGATCTCATTTCTGCCAGCCAGAGTCTGCTCCACGTGAAAATAACATACCTTTATGAATGACCTTTTGATGGTGTAGTGGTGGTCAGTCATCATTGGTGGTTCATCTGTAGAATTCTCACCTGCCAGGCGTGAGGCCTGGGTTCAATTTTCTGGAATGTAAAACTCAGCTGCTCTCCATGAAAAGCAGCAGTCAGCTCTGCATGGATACAACAGTGGTCAGGGCTGTATGATGTATGTTTATACTGAAACACTGACAGCTCTCCTCCATCTCCCTCTTTTACTTACTCTGGGTTCCAGGCCTCGTTGGTGCAGCAGGCAGTGTGTCAGTCTCATAATCTGAAGGTGGTGAGTTGGAGCTTCACACCTTTAGTTCCACTTCCAGGCCATGGAAGCAACAATGAGAAGTCATTTCCACTGTGTGCTGTGCAGAAACAGCTCAGTTGGGAGAGTCCCTGGTTCAATCCTGGATTTTAGTATCTGTGGTTTATCCTTTAGAAGACTGTCTTTTTTAATTAATGAGAGATAAAAAGCTATTTAGGAAATGTCAAGGTGCCAAACAAACAAACATTTTCTATGGACAGAGTGGCAATATTTCAACATGTCAAAGGAATTTTGGTCTTTTAAAAGTTCGGGTGGTCAAAAGTAGACCAAAACAGCTTTGTCCCAAACACACCTTGCTGCAGTGGAGAAAAGCACAAACCACTTTACCATCAACCTCAACTGTATACACATTACACTTCCATCACCAGATCCTCTGTATATAGATGAATGTTGCAGTGCTGCTGTGGCTTAGCTGGTCAAAGCGCCTGTCTAGTAAACAGGAGATCCTGGGTTCAAATCCCAGCAGCACCTATTTTAAGGTTGTTGAGATAAACCCATGTAACTTCTTCTGCAGGAGTTCCATTAAAACTCTCTGACCAATCAGGTAACTGCAGAGTCTTCATGTCTCCCTTTGGAACATCCTGCAGTCGATGGTGCCAAAGTCCTCCAGCTACAGACCTGTAACCCGTCCTCACCACAGCTGTACATCTGTTACACCCTGTAGTTGTCTCGGGGAAAGGGAAGCTTATTGTCATATAGTGATGGGATGGCTCCATACTCCAGAACATCCCTGTGAACCCGGTCATACACCTTCTCCAGATCAAATCTTGGGGTTCCACATGTCCACTATAATTCAAGTGGATAAGACAAGTCAATCACAATCACAAGTTTTATCAGTTTTTAGGGTGTGGGGGTTAAGAACATCTGAATTAGTTTGAAAGTCACAATTGTTACCTTAACCTTAGCATTTAAAGAAACGCATCATCAGCAAACACCAGCTGCTGTTTTCACCCAGGTGGCTGCTACATGGGTTCAACTTGTGACTGTGGTGTTGTCAGTGAAAAGGATTCTGTTACAAACTCCTAAACTACTTCAACGACTCTGTAGCTGGCCAGTATGGGGATTGAACCAATGACCTTGGCGTTATTAGCACCACACTCTAACCAGCTGAGCTAACCAGCCTGCTTGGATGCTTCTAAGGCTTATTATAAAAGTAAACAGAACAAATAGCAGCTTAAACTTTTTGGAAAATTCAGCACGCCAGCATCGGCTGCTGGCTTAGCATGTATTTGTATCAATCAGCTTCTCAGCTGTTTTGAATGGTGACAGTGGGGCAGCCTTTGTGTTTACATCTGAATCACATGTGATTTTGGAAATTCTTTGAAGCAGCTTCAAAGGAGGAGTTTCATTCTGTGAGTATTGTGACATCATCAGTCCAGAGTGATTTCTGTGTGTCTGCGCTCATCCATTTGAAGGGAACGTGAGAGAGTGTGTATGCATCTGTGTCATGTGGGAGATCAATGAAAGACGGGAAATGCCTTTGATCTCCAGTGATGTCACACAGTGTCATTGTGGAGTTATTAGTTGCAGCAGCACCAGCAGCTCCCTTCGACAGCTCAGTTGGTAGAGCGGAGGACTGTAGAGGCTTACAGCTGAAATCCTTAGGTTAAGTCGAGTGGTTAAGGCGATGGACTGCTAATCCATTGTGCTCTGCACGCGTGGGTTGGAATCCCATCCTCGTCGGTGTTCAGCTGGCTTTAGTCTGTCTGAGTTGTACCCTGCTGTTGAGCAGGTTGAAATGTGGTGATTGCACTTTTTTAACAGGAGACAAACTTTGTTAAGAGTCATGATGGTCACTACACGACAGAAACTGCATGCACTCATTCATTTGAAGCGACCGTGAGAGTGTGACGTATCCATCTGTGTCGCGTGGGGCATCAATGAAGTGGATGCTCTGCACGCGTGGGTTCGAATCCCATCCTCGTCGGTGTTCAGCTGGCTTTAGTCTGTCTGAGTTCTGAGAACTCAGACAGATATGAAATGTGGTCTTTGCCCTTTTTTAACAGGAGACATCATGGTCACTACACTACAGAAACTGCATACACTCATTCATTTGAAGCGAACGTGAGAGTGTGACGTATCCATCTGTGTCGCGTGGGGCATCAATGAAAGGCAGGAAATGCCTTTGATCTCCAGTGACGTCACACAGTCTCGTTGTGGAGTTATTAGTTGTTGATTCTGCAAAAATGTGGTGCGGTGAAATGGTCCATAGATGTCTAATATCACCGAAACATGTTAACCAGACAGTGTTCAAGGATTTGAGGTTGAAACCGCTAAATTCTCATTATTAACTAAAGCTGTGTCTGTTACATATGTAACACTGGGCACAGGCACTGCTGGGATTTGAACCCAGGATCTCCTGTTTACAAGACAGGCGCTTTGACCAGCTAAGCCACAGCACCACTCTGAAGTACATGTATATACAGAGGAGCTGGTAATGGAAGTGTAATGTGTATACTGCAGCTGAGGTTGATGGTAAAGTGGTTTGTTTTAATGTAGGAGCAAAAGTTGAACAATATGGAGACTTTACTTGGGACGGTTGTCATTGGAAGCTTGTTCACTTTGTGAAGCTTTTAAATGCAGTTTATTTTACTGAGGACAAAGAAAAAGACAAATTCACTTGTAGGGCTGCTGGTAAAACAGGGACAGTCTGAGATTGCTTGGACATCCTGACTGCACAAAAGAGAGACATTTCAGGATGCCTGATCCAACAAACATTTGGCTCCTGGCCCAGTTTGGTTCTTTCTTCTGTCTGCAGAACTCAAAGGTATCTGGCAGGACCATGTTTGTCTTTGGAGCTTCATTAACAGAGTGCACTCTACTGTGGAGGTCATGAGAAAAAGTGGGAGGAGCCTTTGATCTCTTTGATGTCATTAGAACCTTTGTGACAGACCTTTGTGTTTTCTTCCTCTACGATACAGACACAAACTGGCAGTACTGATGCTGAGCTGCTTAAAGTGTCTGTCTTGTAAACAGGACATTCTGCATTCAAACCCCAGCAGAGCTTCGCTCTCAGTCAGAGTTGACCTCACCCAAAGTACCCCATAACTCTTGCCAAATGACTTTTTATGACCTGCTTGTTTTGACCTACATTTCCAATATTCTGCCTCCTCTTTCAACCACACCATGAAATATTGTGAGGTTGAATGCTGCACGCTGACTGGTTGTGGTTCCATCAATTTTTGGGTCCTGCTGGATGTTTCTGCTGGATGTTCGTTTTAAGTTATGACTTAAACCACTTTTCTTCCACCTCTCCTGCTGTGAGGTGTTTTTGGGGACAAAGGTATTTTGGTCAACACTTTTCAAAGACTACAATTCCTTTCACATCTATATGATTCCACACCTGCAGGGGTCCATGGTGTAATGGTTAGCACTCTGGAACCTGAATCTTACCAGTGAAACACTGAAATTCCTTTGACATATAGGCAGCCTATTTGTCCACTCTACACGTGTGAGGAAGTGCAAATTCCCACCACATTTATCATACACTAAGACAGTAATGTTTACGGTGGCGTCATAAACATAGAACATTTTTAACAAACATGTTTGTCCAACTGTTTGTCTGGATCATTTTGTTTATTTTTTTTGTCTGTATCTGTCTCTGTTGCAATGGACAACAGATACACCCTTGACCCCCAGAATCCTCCCTGCAAAGAGGGGGCGCATGGTTGTTGCAATGAAGTTTGACCACATTCTCACTGAAGCCAGGGTGAGTAATTATATCATACTTTACCTGAGTATACATGTGGGTGACAGGGAAAATGGCTTTGAATACAGGTCATTGATTAAACTTATCATGCACCTGAAGTCTCAGTCGGGACCCTCACAGATGCATCTACTGGCACCGGATGTGGAATCAAAAGTCAGAGCTAAACTATTCTTTCCACTGACAGCGTTCTAATTCAGTATGTGAGCCTTTGATGGAAATTCAGTCCATAAAAATGGTTGTGCAGCCTGAGTTCAATTCCCAGTCAGGGAAAATGCCTTTCTTTACTGACCCCATGACATAAATATGTTATCATGCACCTGCAGGGTGTTCCAGGTAGGAGGTTCAATAAACTCTGAGTCATACAAAAAGGGCTCTGATTTTGGCCGTTTTCATGCAATGGTGGTATAGTGGTGAGCATAGCTGCCTTCCAAGCAGTTGACCCGGGTTCGATTCCCGGCCATTGCACTTTACCTGTGTGTCTACAATTTAACTTTACGTTTGTTTTCCTTCCTGAGATCCCAAAATCAGGCCGATGGTGCCAAAGTCCTCATAACCCGTCCTCACCACAGCTGTACATCTGTTACACCCTGTAGTTGTCTCGGGGGAAGGGAAGCTTATTTTCATATAGTGATGGGATGGCTCCATACTCCAGAACATCCCTGTGAACCCGGTCATACACCATCCAGTATTTTAGGATAGCAGAGGATGGTTTTGATCCATCGACCTCTGGGTTATTGCCCAGCACGCTTCAGTGAACTGGATTTATTTCCTTTCCTGGATTTACTTCATCATTTCACTGACTCTGTGGATTCAGCTGACAAATGCAAAATACAACCAACATTTAAACTCCTCCCCCTTTTTCTCATGACCTCCACCATAGAGTGCTGCCTGCTGCAGTAATGATGATTGGAAACAGTGACGGGACTCCATAGATGATGGCTTTTATAGAGGTTGTGCATGTGCGCAACTCAAGGTGACCATACTCAGAGTTGATTGAACCAACTAAGATCAGCTGTTCTGGAACCAGATACTTAGAGTTTCTCATCTCAGAGTAAGTCAACTCAGAGTTCAGGGATAGACTCAAAGTTCGTTGAAACTCCTACCTGAAATACCCCCCAGGTGCATGATGACATATTTATGTTCTGGGGTCAATCACCTGTATTTTTCAGTAAAAACATTTTCCCTGACCGGGAATCGAACCCGGGCCGCGGCGGTGAGAGCGCCGAATCCTAGCCACTAGACCACCAGGGAGTGTGTGGGCACCAAATGTTGTAGTGTATGATCAATGCTCTGTGTGCGATTTTTGATGACCGAAAGTTCTCCCCCTCAGAACATTTTAAATTCCATAAATGTCCTGCTGTAAACGGCTCGTTGGTCTAGGGGTATGATTCGGGGTGCGAGAGGTCCCGGGTTCAAATCCCGGACGAGCCCATTGTCATGTTGCATGGCACATTTATCAAACAATAAACTTTAAGGTGGAGTCAGAGCAAAACTTGCTTAAGCTAAACTCTCCTCCATTTAAACTCAAATCTGTGAAAAACTTGTGACATGGCCAAATCCACCAGGGCTTGCATTAACCGAGAATTCTCCGTCATTGATGGATTTTTTTTTTGCTGCCACACCATGCAGGGGATGTAGCTCATCCCCTGCATGGTGTGGCAGCTTTAGCTTCTGAGATCATGCGACAGGTAAAACTTTTGAGTGCATAAATAACCAATAAAAGTGTTTTTGTCTTGTATGATAAATGCAATGTGCATTTGTGCTCCTTAGTTTTGGGGTTTGCTTCTCACTCTGGGTGCCATGAATTTTTCTCCCCTCATGGATTGTTGGACTTTCTCCATCATTTCCCACTTTGGACAAGGGTCAGTGTTTAAGTCCCACCTGCCCCAACAAAATTCTGATGAAATACATAATACATAATACATATAACCATTCAACAGCATCACTGAGTCAGGAGCAGAACAGTACACATTACTGAGGAAAGCGATAAATGACATTCTCCATGTTTTGCAGCTGTGTCTCTCCCCAAATGGGAAACTTGGTCCATAAAAGGAAGTAAACGTTGTTGGCAGGATTTGAACCTGCGCGGGGAAACCCCAATGGATTTCTAGTCCATCGCCTTAACCACTCGGCCACAACAACCATGCACAGTGAAGCTCCTGTGACTCAGCATTTTCCAGCCTGGATAGTTTTCTACTCAAAGGACAGGGCACCTTCTTGTTGTGAGGAAGCACAGCTTTCAACCTTTGTGGAAGTGGCACACAATTGTGAGGAGCACAAGCGTTGACTGACACAGACGTGGTTTTAGAGAAAAACTGCAGAGAAACTGGCAGTACTGATGCTGAGCTGCTTAAAGTGTCTTATAAACAGGACATCCTGCATTCAAACCCCAGCAGTGCTTCGCTCTCAGTGGAGTTCCTGCTCATCACTTCCTGTATTACAGCTTTTACTTGCAGTTTCTGGACAAGACAAAGTGGTTGTTGCTGTGTTGAGCAGATGGAAATGTGGTGATTCTGACCAGTGATTCTGGTTTTGCTGTGCCTGTGTCCTGTGTCTCCAGCATGCTGTGACCAGAGTCTGCCTCAATCCGAGAATGTCTATCCTGGCCTGATGATTGTGTTAAGCAGCGTAAAGGGTGACAATATGTGTGACAATATGTGTCCCATATGGGCGAGCGGTAAGGATTCCTGGTTTTCACCCTGGTGGCAACAATACATCAACCAGTTAGAACTGGATGTTGTTCATTAAAATGGGAAAATCACTTACTATTTGGAGAAATGTTAGAAGACATTCTCTTCGAAGAAGTTATGAGGAATGACGTTTCTTTGAAAAGACTGAGAACTGAGGAAAGAACATCAGATGGAGACTAAAAGTTGTCCCCCTCAGAGAAAGTCTCACTGGGTGATAAATGTGGTGTGTAACATTTTGAATGCCATTAAATTATCTGCTGAAAACAGCACAGACCACTAAATGACTGTTTCTCTTGACCAGATACAGCAGGTAAAAGTTGTAATACAGGAAGTGATGGTTTTCATCAGTTTGCTTTAGTGATGAGCAGGAACTCCACTGAGAGTGAAGCACTGCTGGGGTAATTGGCAATGATGGGATTCGAGTTTGGATGCTGCACACCGCACCCATTCCACCATGATTTCATCGCATTTTTAGCCATTTCTTGGGCAAAAAAATGTGCCCATATGTGTCCCAGTGGCCTAATGGCCAGGGATTGTGGGTTTGAGTCCCATCTGGGGTGGTGTACAGCAGAGTGGCGCAGCGGAAGCGTGCTGGGCCCATAACCCAGAGGTCGATGGATCGAACCATCCTCTGCTAACAGCTTTTTAGCAACAGCTAGCTGTTCACTATCCAAAGTTTGTCGTATTTGAAGATGACATCATTACAATAGTAACAATGCCATACTGAGGCTGCACTAGCTGAAGAGGGAAGATCTTCAGTCTTGAAAACAAACTTCAGTATTAACCTTGCTTGTTTTAACTCCCAGCTGTTTTCCTCTGCAGTGGAAGTAAAGCAGATTTCAACTGTTGTTTTAGTGCCGAGTACCCAGTCTGCCTCCTTCGATCTATTGAAAAGTTGACATGTCAGTTAACCAGCTCCAGTCTGGTCAGACCAGTTTCCAAAATCAACTCACTTGAGTGTTGAGATTATGTTCAAGTCCCAGCTGAGGATAGACACAACTAAGTCCACTACATGTTTTCACCTGCTCCACCATGTTTTCAACACATATTTTGCCATGTCTTTTCACGTATTGTCACATCTGCCCCAGTGGCCTAATGGATAAGGCACTGCCCCCCCCCAAGCCATGGTGTGCTAACAGCCTATTAGCAACAGCTAGCTGATCCATGGTTGGTTATGTTGGAAAATGGTGTCATTACAATCTTAACAATGCCACGCTGAAGAGTAAATATCTTCTTCTTGAAGAAGTACTTCAGCATCATGCACCATCTTATTAGTTTTGGAAAGTAAGTCTACCGAGCGTCGAGACTGTGCTCATGTGCCATCTGAGGGAAAACTTGGCCAAGTCCACAACACTCTTGCATTGATTGCCTGTTCCACTATGTCTTCATTGGGTTTATCGCAATGTCTAGTCGGAGAAACAACAAGGTAAAGGTTTCTGCATCGCTGTTCAGTCAGATCAACAGCAGGCTGCCATCCACAGTTCATCACTTTGATTTTCATTCCTTCTTCAAATCTTTATTATTCTCATTTGATATGTTTTGCTGGGTTTCAACTCCCTAACGCTTTTAGCTACAGAAAGAACAAGAGCAGTCGCACCGCTAATACTCTGCTAATAAAAGCAGATTTAGATTATTTTATTTGTATCTTTAGCTCAGATGTCGGTCCCCACTTCAGTAACTCAAAGTGATGGTAGCCACTGGTGGAACACTATATTTAGATTTAAATAAACACTTCAAGATTATACTGTAGAGTGCAAAGCTTGGCAGTGGTGGGATTCAAACCCACGCCTCTGAAGAGACCGGAGCCTAAATCCAGCGCCTTGGACTGCTTGGCCACACTACCACATGCCAGTGGTACATACATATGAACATGTGAACATATGTTATACATATATGTCCACTGTTGTATCCAGCTGACTGCTGCTTTTCATGGAGAGCAGTGGCCATTGCATTGGCCGGGAATTGAACCCGGACCTCTCGCATGGGAGGCGAGAATTCTACCACTGAACCACCAATGCTGACTGGATAGTGAACAGCTAGCTGTTGCTAAAGAGCTGTTAGCAGAGGATGGTTTCGATCCATCGACCTCTGGGTTATGGGCCCAGCACACTTCTGCTGCACCACTCTGCTGTAAACCACCCCAGATGGGACTCGAACCCACAATCCCTGGCTTAGGAGGCCAGTGCCTTATCCATTAGGCCACTGGGGCACATGTTAATGTTTCTGGTGAAACCAATGTAGCATGATGTGGAGGATGACATGGAGGAAGATGATCCCACAGTGCTGGAGGTCCTTCATGCCCCCAGCACATCCACACTGGCGTCCAGCTCTCTGCCTTCTACTTCCTCTTCTGTAGCTGCAGTTGATACTCAGGCTGAAGATGAAGAAATGGTAAATATCATTGTGTCCATTTGAGAACGCAGGAATATAAACAGGAGTCTAACTCTTGACTAGGCTTCTTCAAGTCCTTCTTGAATGATCTCGAAATTTGTTTGTTTGTATAATAATTTTGCTTGCAGTTTCTGGACAAGACAAAGTGGTTGTTGCTGTGTTGAGCAGATGGAAATGTGGTGACAGCTTTTCACAGGAGACAAACTTTGGGAAGATATTGGCAATATAGTCCTAACTCCTTCATTATGAAACAGTCAAATTCCCATTTTATGTGCCTTTTCAACATTACATAGTGCATGAATGAGTGCAACATTGAATTGTTTAATTAAATCTAAAACTGATGTTTTGAAGATCAAAAAGTCCCTGGTTTGATCCCGGGTTTCAGCATCAGAGGTGGACCTTGCCTGAGTTTCCAACTCAGGTTGTTTTGACCTACTTTTCCAATATTCTGCCTCGACTTTCAACCACACCACAACCACATGAAATATTGTGAGGTTGAATGCTGCACGCTGACTGGTTGTGTGTCCAAATGGCTTCAAAGACATCTTTCTGCCATTCACTCCTCCAAACCTTTGGACACAGCTTTGAGCTTTCTCACAGGTGACACAGGTGTCATTATTTCAGTGAAGATGTATGTGATATGGTGACCAAGGAACTGTATTCAGGCTCCAGTCTCTTTATGCAGGTCATCTCTCTCTCTGCCATTTACTAATATATATATATTATATTAGTATATTTGTACCAACCAGCACCAACCACTAAAACACTGTTCCTCTTGTCCAGATTCTGCAGGTAAAAGCTGATTCAAAGAAAAGAGGGATTGGCATTCCTCATCTTTTTTGTCCAAATTCCAACCAGGACCAGAACAGAGAAACACAAAGAATTCATCAGTGTCTCTGAGTGAATCAATAGATTCTGTAATTGAAGTCATCTAACGTCTAAGAAGACATCAATTTAAAACTTTTAACTTTTAATTGAAATTCCAACCAAGGTTTGGAAGGGGGGGCGGGGGGTGAAAATGACAGGAGGGTTAAAGAGCAGTGTTAATGGGCAAAAACAAGCAGAACTGTCACAGAACATCCAGCAGGAATGGAGCCATCCAGCCGAAATAGCTCAGTTGGGAGAGCGTTAGACTGAAGATCTAAAGGTCCCTGGTTAGAATCACTTTGTATCAGTGCTTCTCTTTGGGGTTGTCCTGGATGGAATAAAAAAAAAAAACAGTTTTCTTCAGATCAGCTGAATGAGTCATCAATATTTCCGAAACTGAAGCACCAACTTGTATTCTGAGAGCAGTAAGTGCTATTAGTTGGGGTAATGTTGGTGATTTCAAAAGCCAATCACAAGCAGATGAGGTTCTATCAATTTTTGGGTCCTGCTGGATGTTTCTGCTGGATGTTCGTTTTAAGTTATGACTTAAACCACTTTTCTTCCACCTCTCCTGCTGTGAGGTGTTTTTGGGGACAAAGGTATTTTGGTCAACACTTTTCAAAGACTACAATTCCTTTCACATCTATATGATTGCACACCTGCAGGGTTCCATGGTGTAATGGTTAGCACTCTGGACTCTGAATCCAGTGATCCCAGTTCAAATCTCGGTGGAACCTGAATCTTACCAGTGAAACACTAAAATTCCTGTTTGTCCATTCTACAGCTTCCATGCGATCTGATCAGGCAGTCATTGTGCTGCGTTCAGGTTGCAGTCTCCCCAGGAGGTGTGGGTTCATATCCCACTTCTGACAGAAGCTGCTTTTCTTTCCTCTGATGCCAAAAACCAGGGGCCTTTACATCTTCAGTCTAACGCTCTCCCATGTTAGCACAGCGGAATCAGCTCAATGGGCAGGCTGCTGGCTTAGTATGTATTAGTATCACTAAGTCTCACTTAGTCTTGTAAACAGGAAATGTTGCATTCAAACCCCAGCAGTGCTTTGCTCTCAGTGGAGCTCTTGCTCATCATTTCCTGTATTCCAGCTTTTGCTTGCAGTTTCTGGACAAGACAAAGTGGTTGTTGCTGTGTTGAGCAGATGGAAATGTGGTGACCGGTTTTCACAGGAGACAAACTTTGGGAAGATATTGGCAACATAACACTAAGGGCTCTTCCGGGATTTGAACCCGGGACCTCTCACACCCAAAGCGAGAATCATACCCCTAGACCAACGAGCCATTAGCTGCAATGACTTAAAGAGCGTTAGACTGAAGATCTAAAGGTCCCTGGTTCAATCCCGGGTTTCGGCATCAAAGGTAGTACCTGAGTGAGATTCAAACTCAGGTTTTTTTTTTTAACCTACATTTCCAATATTCTCCCTCCTCTTTCAACCACGCCATGAAATATTGTGAGGGTGGATGCGTCACGCTGACTGGTTGTGTGTCCAAAAGGCTGTCAAAGACGCCATTTTCTCGTGGAAGATCGCAGGATTTTTCAGATGATGTGGTCCTTTTGGCACCATCAGCCTGAGATCTACAGGGTTCATTGGATCGTCCACAAAAATGGCTGCATGAACATTAGAATGCTTGGACCACTTCGGCCCGGGTTCAATTCCCAGTCAGAGGAAAATGGCTTTATTTCATTTAAAATACAGGTCACTGTCAAAACGCCCTCATATGATGTTATCATCCACCTACACTACAATGTGTTAAATACAGCATGCTAGCATGGTTGCATCTCCCATATGGTCTAGCGGTCAGGGTTCCTGGTTTTCACCCAGGTGGCCCGGGTTCAACTCCCGGTATGGGAAACTCCTTTACAACAATGGACCTACCACTAGCAGGCCCCATGTTGGGCAATAAATAGTTTATTGGAAGCCCAACAATGAGTTGGAGAAATCTTCAGTTCACAGTTAAAACATTTATTAAGGTCACCGGTAAAGTAAGGCAGCGCTGGGCTTTTAGTGACAGAGCTCCCCGAGGATCTCTGCCAGAAAGAGCCCTGATATCTGGAAAAGTTTCACATTTATCTTCTTGAGCTGGGTCTGTCCCGAACAGAGGTTGGACTTTCACACAACCAAATGTAACTGGCAGTCAGATGTACAAAGATGTCATTTACAAACAGTTTCTACTAACAGTTAGTTGAGGAATCATCTGAATGAGGACAGATGTGACTTAAAGCACAACAAAGATCTTTCCCAGAAGGCCCTCAGACAAAGAAGCTGGGTAACAGCACAGACTGACAGGAGTGGTATTTGAACCCTCAATTCCAGAGGAGACTGTCACCTGATCACAGCACCTTCTACAGCTGCTATCAAAAGGCTTGTTGGGGAAATCCATCCACGGTTTTAATTTAGGACTATTCATCTATCTGTGTCTACCTGAGCTTCATTAACAGTGTGCACTCGATGGTAACTGAGGGATCAGAGTGTTGGAGAGCAGAACTCTTTCCTGTGCTTCAGATACACTGTTTGGTTCTGAGCTGATCATTAATAATCAATCAATGAATGACCAATAATCTTCTCAGCTGCTCTGAATGGTGACAGTGGGGCAGCCTTTGTGTTTACATCTGAATCACATGTTATTTTGGAAATTCTTCAAAGCAGCTTCAAAGGAGGAGATGATTCAAACCTGATCACAGTGATCAGTATGGATATACAGTATGTTTGCTGTCAGTGGAGGAAACTCTCAGACAGGACTAATAGTCGTGTTTGGGATGTTCCTGGATTTGAGTTGAATGAGTGTAAATTCTCTCTGATTTTAACACACGTTAACGTCATGGACCAACATGGATCGTTGGTCAGATTATGAGACTGACACGCTGCCTACGAGGCCTGGAACCCAGAGAAAGTAAAAGAGGGAGATGGAGGAGAGCTGTCAGAGTTTCAGTATAAACATACATCATACAGCCCTGACCACTGTTGTATCCAGGCAGAGCTAACTGACCCTGTGACCACGTGGCCTAATGGACAAGGCGTCTGACTTCGGATAAGAAGACTGAGGGTTTGAGTCCCTTCGTGGTCGGGCAGCTGTGTGTAGGTGAACGAACTAAACTATGTCCATTTTACAGAAATCAGTGAGGTTTTTCAGATCTCCTCCACAGAAGGTGGATCTGATCTCAGGTCATGGCCAACACTGACCTCTGCTGCTTGATGCTGCCTTCATCCTGATGAATGTTGAAGCAATGAAATATGACAAGAACAGACACTAAACTGACAACAGGACATTAAAATGGGCCACACTCAGACCCCACATGGCCCAAAGGACAAGGTGTTTGACTTTGGATCAGAAGACCGAGGGAAAGATTTATGTTCACAGAGATCACAGAGAGTCTCTTGAACGGCTCTTTAATATGAATGATGGGAACCAAGTCACAGCCCCCCCGCCATTTTTCTATTCATGCCTCTGTGCCAGCAAATAAAATTTTGTGAGGGATGACAAAAGAAAGACACAAAAGGTGAACTGTGATGGCAGTAATCAAGGTGTGAACACAGTCTGGCAACTCTTCAGGGAAATACACAGAACAGTTTGTCTTTTCTGGACATGTTTGGTGTTTCTAACACAACACAGCTGCTTGTTAACTTTCTACATAAATGCTTTTCTTTGGGGTTGTCCTGCTCAGAAATTCAGTAAAAAAAAAAAAGATGATGATCTGCTATTTTAAATAGATTTCTTCAGATCAGCTACAACAACACAACCCTAATCTCTAATCACTGCAGTTAACAGTCCTCTCATCATATGCTAACGGTCCTCATGAATTTAAGAGGATCGTTGTCTGTTCCTGATGGACTAAATGTGTTCTTCATTACAAACCATTACCAAGACCATTGAAACCGCCCGAACAAAGCAGACAGGGAGCTGTGGGAGTGGTTTCATTCAGGTATAAGATAAATTCAGGTAAAAGCCTGAAAGGGAGTCCATTGGAACTGCAACACAACTGGGAAGTGGCTGCAAAGACTCTTTGGAGGAGATCATGTGAGGTAAAAATTTGAGCTCAATCTGACTTCTATTCTCTTTGCTCTCTTTTCCCCTTTCAGGGTTAATTCACAAAAACGACATTAATTCTTGGAGCCATGTTTTCTTCAGGTCTAACTCGGATCACTCCAATCAGAGGCATTGATGAAGTCTTTGTGCATAAGTGCTTCTCTTTGGGGTTGTCCTGGATGGAATTTAAGTTTTGATAGATTTCTTTAAAACAGCTAAATTCGCGAATTTGTCATGAACATTTCCCGAACTGAAGCACAGACTTGTATTCTGAGAGCAGTAAGTGCTATTAGTTGGGGTAATGTTGGTGATTTCAAAAGCCAATCACAAGCAGATGAGGTTCTATCAATTTTTGGGTGGTGGGGGTTAAGAAAGTAATTTGAAAGTCACAAATGTTAGAAAGTAATTTGAAAGTCACAAATGTTACCTTAACTTGAGCACTGACTTGGCTGTTGAATTCAGTAAGTGCTACTTGTTGGGGCAGTGCTGACTGACAAAGACATCTTAGAATGCATCACTGATCATTTCAATTAGAAAGACTGATGACGTCCTTTTGTACAAGTGCTTCTCTTTGGGGTTGTCCTGGATGGAATTAAAACCAGTTTTCTTAAAAGCAGCTGAATTTGTCATCAACCTTTCCTGAACCGAAGCACAGACTTGTGTTCAGAAAGTAGTACATGCTCTTTGTTGGTGCTGTGTCAATGAATAACAAAAATTCTAATCTCTAGTTTTGGTTGGAATAGGTTGGAAAACAAAAGAAAACAAAAAAAAAGCAGGTCAGATCAGCTGCAGCAACACTCCCCTAATAACCAATCACCACAGTTAGCTGCCGTCTCACCATATGCTAAAGGACCTCATGAATTTAAGAGGATCGTTGTCTGTTCCTGATATGAACAATTACCAAGACCATTGAAACCGTCTCAACAAAGTAGACAAGTGGGAGTGGTTTCATTCAGACACAACAGGGAAGTGGCTGCAAGACTCTTTGGGGGAGATCATGTGTGAGCTATTTAACCCGGATCACTCCAATCAGAGACACTGATGAAGTCTTTGTGCATAAGTGCTTCTCTTTGGGGTTGTCCTGGTTGGAATTTGGACAAAAATGATGAGCAATGCCATTCCTTCTTCATCAATCACCCCAACCGCAACTGCTATCAATGATATGGGTGGTGGGGGTGAAGAAAGTAATTCTAGTGGCTAACGTCACAAATGTAACCTTAACTTGAGCACTGACTTGACTGTTGAATTCAGTAAGTGCTACTTGTTGGGGCAGTGCTGACTGACAAAAACAACCCCATCTTCTTAGAATACAATACTGATCATTTCAATTAGAAACACTGATGCCTTTTGTATCAGTGCTTCTCTTTGGGGTTGTCCTGGATGGAATAAAAAAAAAAAACACAACAGTTTTCTTCAGATCAGCTGAATGAGTCATCAATATTTCCCGAACTGAAGCACCAACTTGTATTCTGAGAGCAGTAAGTGCTATTAGTTGGGGTAATGTTGGTGATTTCAAAAGTCAAATCACAAGGACAGCAGGTTCTATCAATTTTGGGGTGGTGGGAGTTAAGAAAGTAATCTAAAAGTCACAAATGTTACCTTAACCTGAGCACTAACTTGACTGTTGATTTCAGTAAGTGCTACTTGTTGGAGCAGAAAAACACTGACTGACAAAAACAACGGGAGGTTTGGGAGCCATTTCGTCTTAGAATCTAACTCTGATCATTTCAATCAGAGACATTGATGATTCAACAACATCTTCTCTTTGGGGTTGTCCTGGTTGGAATATTGAGGAAAAATTAGTTAGCAGGATTAGTTGTGTAATGTATTAATTTGTCATCAGCATTTCCCCAACTGAAGCACAGACTTGTGTTCTGAGAGCAGTAAGTGCTATCAGTTGGGGTAATGTTGGTGATTTCAGAAGTTTTCCTTCCTTTACCCATTTCCCATTAGACCCTTCTTAGAATCTAACTCAGATCACCTCAATCAGAAACACTGTTTGTGCACAAATGCTTCTCTTTGGGGTTGTCCTGGTTAGAGTTTCAACAAAATGATGAAGATTCCCATTTTGAACAGATTTCTCCTGATCAATTGAAACAACACTACCCTAATCACTAATCACCAGAGTTAGGTCAGAATGAAAGCTTAATGTGACTTGATGAGAGACATTGATGATTATTTTCTGCATGGATGTTTCTATTTTCTATGCTTTTTCCCCTTTCAGTTTCTGGTCTTTCAGTCTTGGAGCCATGTCTTCTTCAGCTCTAACTCGGAACTCTCCAATGTCATCGACAATTCCCAAACTGAAACACAGACTTGTGTTCTGGGAGCAGTGAGTGCTGTTTGTTGGGGTAATGTTGATGATTTCAAAAGTCAATCAAAGAGAGCTGAAGACTGACAAGGAAGGAATTTGAACCCATATGTGCAGAGCACAACGGATTAGCATTCCATCACCTTAACCACTTGGGCACCTCATGATGTTTTCTGGCTGTTGTAAAGTGAAAATGCCATCTGAGCACGGTCTGGTCTCAGCAGTGGTGGATAACTGGTAGAAAATGAGGGAGTGAGTGGTTCAAACTAATTTGTTCAGTTAACTGAGTCATTCATGGATTGTGTATCTTTGAAAGATAACATGTAACCTCTCATGTAACCAGATTACAACTTCAGTTTGTGACCACTAAAGTTGTGTAGTTATTGTACACACTAGGCTACAGCCTCTCTGTGTCAAACTTTATTTTGTGTTCATGTTTATTGTTCATGCTGATGATAATCATTATTTTCACACTTTTCACTTCACATTTTTTTCTTCCTGTCTCAATCTGATGTTCTTTTGATTTAGGCTCAATGAGACTGAATGTTTTTTTTCCCATTTGTGTTTCCTTCCTCTACAATAGTGTAATGGTTAGCACCCCGAATGGCTCCACAAGGCTAGCTCTTTGTTGGAGGTGAAGCCAAGTGACTTCAACATCCCTCCCTAAAGCCAACACTGGCTTCATTTGGACTGTGTTCACCAACAGAGTTGCCAGATTGGGCTTCATTGGGCAGACAAGATGAGAATCGGGCTGCTTGTGAATACGTGTGCAGCTTTTTGTTTAAATTTTGTCAGCAATGTTACAGAACAAACTAAAAGCAAAAAATGTCCAAAAAAAGATTTATCTCAGCTTATTCCCCACGCTGTTGGTCAGTAGCTTGGAAGGCAGCTCTGCTGACCACGATACCACCATCACATGAAAAGAACATGAGATTTAACAGATTCTCTCCTTGTGAATCAAGGAGACTGGACCAGAGACCTTCCATCCTTGTTTCTACACACATTCAGAATAAGTATGCAACTTTAAGGAGGAGATGGACAAGTTGTTGGGTATTCAGTCAGGAAGTGTCATTTCTCCTAACATGTAGCATGATTCTTAGACGTCTGGAGTGAAGGCAGTAACAGTTCATCCAATATGACCAGGACTGTGGCAGCAAAAAGAAGAAGCACATGTTGTGACAACAACAGACCGTTGTTGGCAGGATTTGAACCTGCGCGGGGAAACCCCAATGGATTTCAAGTCCATCGCCTTAACCACTCGGCCACAACAACGACACACAAGGTCTCCAGCATTTTCCAGCCTAGATAGTTTCCTCCTCAAAGGAAACAGCACCTTCTTGTTGTGAGCTTCCAACTCTTTTTGAGGGAATTATACTGGAGATGAAAAACCTGGAGGGGAAGCGTGTGTTTGGGGACATCTGGAGAGAATTGGACCTGGTAGACCTCCAAGCCTACCTTGGAAGTAATACAGACAAACCAGGTTCAGTCCAAATAGTTCCAGTTTTGTTGTTGCTTCTGTCTGCAGTACTCAAAGTTATCTGGCAGGACCATGAGGTCCTCCAAGGTCTTTTGAGCTTCTTTAATAGAACTTAATAGAACTTATCTGACACCGATGAAGTCTTTGTGCATAAGTGCTTCTCTTTGGGGTTGTCCTGGTTGGAATTGGCAAAAAAGATGAGGAATGCCATTCCTTCTTCACCAGGACAGCAGGTATCAGTGATGTGGGTGGTGGGGGTTTAGAAAGTAATTTGAAAGTCGCAAATGTTACCGTAACTTGAGCACTAACTTGACTGTTGAATTCAATCCTGATCATTTCTATTATGAAACACAGACGACTTCCTTTTGTACAAATGCTTCTCTTAGCGGTTGTCCTATGAGCAGAGTGGCGCAGCGGCAGCGTGCTGGGCCCATAACCCAGAGGTCGATGGATCGAAACCATCCTCTGCTAACAGCTTTTTAGCAACAGCTAGCTGTTCACTATCCAAAGTTTGTCGTTTGAAGATGACATCATTCCAAAAGTAACAATGCCATACTGAAGCTGCACTAGCTGAAGAGGGAAGATCTTCAGTCTTGAAAACGTACGTCAGGATAAACCTTGCTTGTTTTAACTCCCAGCAGTTTTCCTTAGCAGTGGAAGTAAAGCAGATTTCAACTGTTGTTTTAGTGCTGAGTACCCAGTCTGCCTCCTTCGATCTATTCACTTTTTTTTTTCCAAAGCTTAGCTTGCATGCCAGCCCAGGGGAATTAGCTCAAATGGTAGAGCGCTCGCTTAGCATGTGAGAGGTTGTGGGGCTCATCCGCATAGCAGTGAAAATTAGTTCCAGTTTTGTTGTTGCTTCTGTCGGCAGAACTCAAAGGTATCTGGCATGACTACGTTTGTGTTTTGAGCTTCAGTGTGCACTCTACTGTGGAGGTCATGAGAAAAAGTGGGAGGAGTCTTTGATCTCTTTGATGTCATTCGAACCTTCGTGACATCACAGAATCAGCATCTCCTTTGATGGTTACTGATGGAACAGGAAAAGGTCAGATCCTGATATAATCTTGTGAATCCACAAGTATGCCTTTCTTTGTTTGTGTACCAACAGCCTGAGCTCTGGTTCTGACTTTGTTTTGATGAACCTCATTATTTACACACAGCACATTCAGGACATTAATGTGACAGTTTATTTTATGCTAAAGAAAATCCTTTGTTATTTGTCACAGTGTACTTGGCTCATAATAATTATAATTATCGTCTGTATCTTTCAGTAAAAACACTTTCCCTGACCGGGAATCGAACCCCGGGCCGCGGCAGTGAGAGCGCCGAATCCTAGCCACTCGACCACCAGGGAGCGTGTAGACAAGATACCTTTGTCCCAAAACCTTACAGCAGTAGAGGTGAAAGAAAATCTGTCCTTTCACACAGTGAAGGTTCCAATGTGAAACCTTAACCTGTAGACAACCTGTTTTGTCCACTCCACACGTGTGAGCAAGTGCAAACTCTGAGCCTCCATGTGATCTTATCAGATCGTGGTCATTGTGTATTGGAATGACTGGACTCACTTTGATGGGCAAATTTGTCAAACTTTGTCAAACTTGTCCTGCAGTCTCCCCTGGAGACTGCAGGACAAGTATCAAACATGACGAGGAGGCCGAGTGATTAAGGCGATGGACTGCTAATCCGTTGTGCTCTGCACGCGTGGGTTCAAATCCCATCCTTGTCGGTGGTTGCGTTGGTCTTTCCATGTTGCAACAACATACAAACATAAATGTTACTGAGTGTTATTTTCCCATTAGTTTTTACTCCTTCTACGATACAGATACAGACGGTTTCAGAGAACAACTGCAGAGATGACCCTTTCAAACCCACGCCTCCAGAGGAGACTGCGACCTGAACACAGTGCCTTGGACCGCTCTTCACCATCCTGACTGTTTTTGTCAACCAGTGGAGCCCCCTGCTGGTCATTGGATAGACTGCAGGTGGAAGTCTCAGTACTTTTTAACCTGCTCATAACCAGGCAGTGTTCTGCTGGGTAAGTTTGGGTCTAAAAAAAAAAAAAAAGAAACTACTTATCGCCCAACGTGGGGCTCGAACCCACGACCCTGAGATTAAGAGTCTCATGCTCTACCGACTGAGCTAGCCGGGCTGCTAAAGCTGCAAAAAATTTTCCTAAAAATTCCCAAAAAATACAGACTGTTTATTTTTATCATTATGCTGCGTTGTATGTATGCTCCTTGATGCTTTGAGCTGCAGAAAGAACAAGAGCAGTTTTACAAACATTTCAAAATAAAAGCCAATTTAGATTATTTTATTTGTATCTTTAGTTCAGATGTAGCAAAGCGCAACAATTCTGTCAATAAGGATCTTTCCCATTTGGGTTATTTGAAGTGATGGTGGCCACTGATGCAACTGTGATGACCCTGTGCTAACGACAGGGTCATCACACACCGGCATGAAGCTGGTGTGTGATGACCCTGTCGTTAGTACACACCCTCTGGTCCCCCTTCTTGAAGGGCTGTTAATGATTACTTTGTTTGTGTGCAGCTGTTTCGTTCCTAATGTTGTTCCAAGCTGCTGGCCTGGTTTTGATTCCCGGCCATTGCTGCTTAGCTTGAGAAAAGTTTTTATTTATTTAAGAAATCTACACAGCTGTTTGTTGTTGTGGCCGCGTGGTTAAGGAGATGGACTTGAAATCCATTGGGGTTTCCCTGCGTAGGTTTGAATCCTGCCAACAACGGCTAGTCATTTTTGACCAAGTTTCCCAGTGAGAGAGCTCCAGAGCAGGTTATAGAATATCTGTAATATGCACGGCATTAAAATATGGGACAGCTGAGTCATGTTGTTAGGACTCATCTTCGAGGATCAGAGCACTGACTGGTGCTCAGTTTTCATTATCAAGGTCGGTGATAGGGACACACCTTTAGTTCCACTTCCAGGCCATGGACGCAAGAACGAGAATAGCAACACTGCAACAGTGTTTCTGCAAACAAGGCAAGAGAGGAAGCCTGACAAAAAATTCAGATAATGTAAATTAATATAGACGATATAATGTATCATTATATTTACATAACTTTAATTCCCTCCCTGACATTGTCTCACAATGAAGAATAGGGCCGGGGTCGGCAACCTGTGGCTCCAGAGGAAAAGCTTATTTTGGAAAAAAATAAAAATAACAGTTAATGGTCAATTAATTTATTTTGTCTTATTTATTTAGTATAGTTATTTTTGTATCGTTATTTCTTTGGAGATTCAGATGCTCTTGTGACTTTAAAATAAATTTCGTTTTAAAAGCTAATAGCTTGCTCAGAAGCACAACTGGAGCGACATTGAAAGGCTTCCCAAACCGGAAAAACTTTATGGATGAAAGCCTGCAATCCTGCATGAAGCTAAAAGAGACTAATGTTAGATGTTATAGATATAACAGACGTCGAAATGTTGCTACGCCATCCTTGGAAAATTTAAACAACCTGTATTTGTCCACGCTACACATGTGAAGAAATGCAAATTTTGAGCCTATGTGCCATCTAACCATTTTGTGGACTGAACTTCCATCAAAGACTTGCAGAGAAACAACACGGTAAAGCAAAGCACAAAACTGTCCTGAGGATCTATCCCACATCGGTAACTCAAAGTGATGGTGGCCATTGGTGCAACTTAAAGTCTTGTGGAGAATGTGGGCATCGATCCCACTACCTCTCACATGCTAAGCGAGCGCGCTACCATTTGAGCTAACTCCCCTGTATTAGCATACTAGCATGCAAGCTAAGCTTTGGGAAAAGGCCCTTTAACAACCTCTGAGTTCACCATCAACAGGTTTCAAAGATATTTAGAAATCATTCACGGCGTTAAAGGCAGATATTTAGGATAATTCTAGCTGGAATAGCAGGCTGCAACAGGAAAAGTTCTGCATGTCTCTGTCTCGTGATGGGCTAATTTTTCAGCAAATTTTTCGGCTATTGTTGCAGCTTTCGTCGTCAGAATGGCCGAGCGGTCTAAGGCGCTGCGTTCAGGTCGCAGTCTCTCCTGGAGGCGTGGGTTCAAATCCCACTTCTGACAGAGACCACTTTTCTTTCACCTCAACTGCAGCAAGGTGTGTTTGGGGACAAAGTTCTTTTGGTCTACTTTTGACCGCCCAAACTTTTAAAAGACCAAAATTCCTTTGACGTGTCGAAATATTGCCATTCTGTCCTTGGAAAATTGAAACAACCTGGTTTTGTCCACTCCACACTTATGAGGAAATGAAAATTTTGAGCCTCTGTGCGATCTAATCAGGCAGTCTTTGAGTATTGTGGACTCACTTTGATGGGCAAATTTTGAAGCAAATTTCAGGCAGGAGTTGATCACACAACCATTATAATTTTAAGCCACACAGAAAATATATATTACATAACAACTAATTATGCTTGGATGATTTTTTTTTATTTAACAATTAGTGAAAACACCAAGAACAAGTGTGCATGTGGAGACATCCTCTTGATGATGAAATGAAAATCTGATTTTATTCCCATTTATATTTGTAACTGTAAACTACTACTACTACTATCTCTTAAAGTACATCCAAACTTACACGTTGACTTGAGTAGTAAATGCTTCTCATGCTGTTTCTCCTTTGCTGCTGCAGCGGTGTTATATTTACGGGGAAACATGTTCTCATCCTCTCCATGGGCCTGCTTTCAGACCTCCAACTCCCCTGGGTTGAAATAACTGGATCTCCATTGATGATGGCTTTTTATAGAGGTTATGATGCTGAGCTGCTTAAAGTGTCTGTCTTATAAACAGGACATCCTGCATTCAAACCCCAGCAGTGCTTCACTCTCGGTGGAGTTCCTGCTCATCACTTCCTGTATTACAGCTTTTGCTTGCAGTTTCTGGACAAGACAAAGTGGTTGTTGCTGTGTTGAGCAGATGGAAATGTGGTGATTGACCGCTTTTCACAGGAGACAAACTTTGGGAAGAGAGAGAGAAGATGATGGTCAGGCACTGATATTGGCGACATAACACTCAGGGCTTGTCTTTGAACCCAGGACCTCTCACACCCGAAGCGAGAATCATACCCCCAGGACCAACGAGCCATTAGCTGCAATGCCTTACAGGTGCTAAAGGGCATTCTGGTCTGGACTCCTGACAGTGTTTTGTAAAATTTGTTCACCAAACTCTTCCAAAGTGGAGAAAAATCTGTATAAAATGTGAATTTGACTTTTTCACAATAAAGGGGTTAGGACTGAAAACACTAAAGCCTGTGGCTCCCTGTGGTAGGAATGGACAGCAGTTGTTGGACTAAAGATAACTCAGCTGTTACTGAATCATCTGTAGCTCAGTCAGTGGAGCATCAGAAAGGAGCAGCTGCTTCGCTCTCAGTGGAGTTCCTCCTCATCACCTCAACAAAGCAGAAGGGTCATCTCTGCAGTTGTTCTCTGAAACCGTCTGTATTTGTATCGTAGAAGAAGTAAAAACAAATGGGAAAATAACACTCAGTAACATTTATGTTTCCATTTCAACATTTTTGAAGCACTGATTTACAGGAAAACATGGAGAATGTCATTTATCGCAGAGTGGGGATCTAATCCATGACTGGGGTTATTAGCACCACGCTCCAACCAGCTGAGCTAACCTAACTTTTGAGACATTCACCACTCGGACACCTCGTCATATTTGATACTTGTCCTGGAGTCTCCAGAGGAGACTGCGACCTGAACGCAGCACCTTAGAACGCTCAGCCATTCTGACGACAGAAGCTGAAAAATAGCCCATCAAAGTGAGTCCAGTCCACATGAAATATTGTGAGGTTGAATGCTGCACGCTGACTGGTTGTGTGTCCAAATGGCTTCAAAGACATCTTTCTGCCATTCACTCCTCCAAACCTTTGGACACAGCTTTGAGCTTTCTCACAGGTGTCATTATTTCAGTGAAGATGTATGTATGGATGTATTCCCCCTGAATCCTGCGATTCACAGCTTCCACCAAATGGAGCCAAATAAGACGCAAAACTTATTGTGATGTGAGTCTGAAGAGCTGCTGCCTTTGATACATCACCTGATGATGTCACAGTACTCAGAATGAAACTCCTCCTTTGAAGCTGCTTCAAAGAATTTCCAAAATCACGTGATTCAGATGTAAACACAAAGTCTGCCACACTTCAGAACAGCTGTGAAGCTTATTGATCATTCATTGATTGATTATTAATGATCAGCTCAGAACCAAACAGTGGATCTGAAGCACAGGAAAGAGTTCTGCTCTCCAACGCTCTGATCCCTCAATTACTACTCCACTGGAGCCTGTGACGTGTCCCTCCTGACAATGTGCTTCATTATCACCGCTGGAGATGCCGGGGATCTCATTGGTTCGGTTCACAGCTGAGTGTGAAACAGCAGTGGAGCAGTGGAAGAGTGCTGGGTCCAAAACCCACCTCTGCTGAGGCAGTGATGCAAATAACAAACTACACTGATCAAAGTTTACTGCCTTTGAACATGAAAGACTCATGGTTTCATTGTTTCATAGATCAGTGTCACCTATCACTGCTGAGGAGTCTGTAATGTGAACCACTAAAGGGAAGAAGCTGCATCACCTGAACAGGAACTTGAACCCTGGACCCTCAGATTAAAAGTCTGATGCTCTACCGACTGAGCTACTCAGGCTTCTACTCAGGAGTTCCTGCTCCACTGAAGAGAAATAGTAATTTAATGGTTGTTGCGTAGACTGTGTTGGTATCATCTTTCACTGCCTTCTGTAACTTTTGTTCACAGGGAGATAAAAATGCCTGAATTACGCACCCTGCACAACACAGACTAACCTCAGGGGAACAGACTGCCAGAAAGGGCCCCTCAACACACCAGAGAAGCCAGAGCGCCCGGACACTCACACTCAGCTCACATTCAGCTGTGAACAGATCCACACATCACATCCACATCACCGGCCTTGATAATGATAACTGAGTACCAGTGAGTTATCTGATCCTCTTAGATGAGTCCTAACTGTCATACTTTCAGGTCATGCAGATTACAGAGATTCTCCAACATGCTCTGTAGCTCCACAACTGGGAAACTTGGTCAATGAAAACAACCAATCATTGTTGGCAGGATTTGAACCTGCGCGGGGAAACCCTAACCCTCTTGCCATCTATTCACATTATAACAGGTGGATTCTGTAGTCTGCAATTTTGACCCACATCAAACCGGAGACCTCAGGTGAGAACCCTCCCATACTATTCTGAGGGTGCTCATCCTAAATTGTTGTGGAAGACGTCTGCGTAGGTTTTCAGTCATCCTGTTCTAATACGTCGAAGGAAGTTGAGGTAGTATCTGAGTGAGGTTCAAGCTCAGGTTTTTTTTACTTACATTTCCAATATTCTCCATCCTCTTTCAACCACACCATGAAATATTGAGGTTGAATGAGTCAGAGTGTATTGAAATCATATTTCACCCTGATAGAATTAAACATCTTCATGCACTCATACGACGAGTTTTCACAGGGAGACAATTAGCCGATTAGTTTTCATTGACAAAAAACCAACTGGCAGTGGTGGGATTTGAACCCACGCCTCTGAAGAGACTGGAGCCTTAACCCACCGCCTTGGACCGCTCGGCCACACTACCACTGGGTGGATGTCTAAATTCATGCTGGATGTTCACCACCCAGTGAAGTCTAACAGTGAAGGTTTCAAATCCAGTTCAGTCCAAATAGTTCCAGTTTTGTTGTTGCTTCTGTCAGCAGAACTCAAAGGTATCTGGCAGGACCATGATTGTCTTTTGAGCTTCATTAACATTGTGCACTCGACTGTGGAGGTCATGACAAAAAAGTGGGAGGAGTCTTTGATCTCTGCGATGTCATTAGAACCTTTGTGACATCACAGAATCAGCATCTCCTTTGATGGTTACTGATGGAACAGGAAAAGGTCAGAGCCTGATATAATCTTGTGAATCCACAAGTATGCCTTTCTTTGTTTGTGTGTTAAAAAGACGCAGCACTCTCTCTGACCCGTCAGTTAACTGTTACAGTCTTCATGTCTCCCTTTTGAGCATCCTTAAGTTTTGTGGAAGAGGTGAAACCAAACCAGATACGATCCAACAAAAACAGCTGAGTAGAGTGCTGTGGATTTGAGCCGGTAACAGGCTGAATGATTTCAATGCAGATAAAGGTTGTGTATGTTGGCTGGTTAAAGCAGCCTGTGTTTAAATCCCAGCAGTTCCTTGTTGCTAAAGTCAGATGTTGTAGAAATAAACTACCTTTGGGTTTTCATCAGCTGTAGGTTACAACAATCAATATTATAGATATTATAGACAACATTCTCCATGTTAATCAGTGCTGCTGAAAAACTCATGCCTCATGATGGGACATGGCTTGGAAAATGAAGTCAGAGCTTATTGAAGAGCATCAGACTTTTAATCTGAGGATCCAGAGTTCAAGTCCCTGTTCAGGCAATGCAGCTTCTTCCCAATGGCTGTTTTTTTGCCATCACATGTACATTTGTGTTCAGTCAGTAATTTGGTAGGATGACTACACAGGATAAATCACTCCAAGCTGAGTGGATATTTGAGAGATCAGATTGTTGCACAAGATAAGCACTTCCTGTGCAAAAGGCCACTCAAGGCAGAACCACTGATCAGTCTAACATTCAGACCACATCTTTTTGACAACAAACATGACGAGGTGGCTGAGTGGTTAAGGTGATGGACTGCTAATCCATTGCGCTCTGCACACGTGGGTTGGAATCCCTTCATCATCTGTGTTCTGCTCACCTTAGTCTGTCCAAATATTCTTTCTCTTGTCATGATAACACTGTGAGAGATGTGAATTTGAAGCCTTCACTGTGGGACTTTGGAGACTTTTGGACCGAACATCCAGCATTAATGGCTGAATGACTGAAGATCTAACAGACACAACAGTGGTCAGGTCTGCATAATGTATGTTTACCTTGAAACACTGACAGGTTGCATCAACAGCAGGCTGCCATCCACAGTTCATCACTTCTATTTTAATTCCTTCTTCAAATCTTCATTTTTATCATTCAGTATGTTTTGCTGTGTTTGAACTCCTTAACGCTTTGATCTACAGAAAGAGCTTGTAGCATTAATTGTTCAGCAGCATGACTTGTCATGATACTGAGGTTGTGTCCTGTTTGGGGGTCACCACAACATCACACAACCACATGACTTCTGTACCAGATCCTTACATTGCTGACCCTCATTCTGAAAGCCGCCTGGGTGAAAAACAGGAATCCTCACTGCCAGACCACATGGGACATATTGGACTGTACGACCCAATGGAGCTGAACAGAGAGGCGATCCCTGATGATCACCTCACATAAGAAGCATGTCACATGTTTTTCCAACATGTTCTCACTCCCAATGTGTCAACAGGCTCAGGGAGCACCCTTTATTCGTCATTCTGGACGAGTTGGGTAGCCTGACTGACGAACATAGAACTCCCATAACGTTGGAAATTGCTGCCGGGCTTCCCCCCTAACTCTTTGCTGTCATGGTAACATGACGTTTCCTGTCATTTAAAACGTCATTAATGTTGTCATTTGGCTGTTTTATATGGTTATATTTATTAGGTTTTAGAAATTGAATATAGAATCCAATTATTTTATTGAAAACTATAACCCATTATAAATGAAGTTTTTTTCTATTTCAACAGTGAGTGACGCTTTATTTTTTTATTTATGTAAGATGGAAGATGGAAAGACAGCTAAACGGTTGCTGTGGCCGGACAAGGGGGCCGATTTTATTTAATTTCTGAACCATCACAACAACTTAATCATTAATTTTAATCATTGGATATTCCTCCTATATCATATTTGGTATCATATTGATTTTAAATGGGTACTTTTTTCACGAGCTTTTTTCACGAGCCCTGAGTATTGCGTTGCCAATGTCACTGCCTGACCATCATGACTCTTCCCAAAGTTTGTCTCCTGTGAAAAGTGGCCAATCACCACATTTCCATCTGCTCAACACAGCAACAACCACTTTGTCTTGTCCAGAAACTGCAAGTAAAAGCTGTAATACAGGAAGTGATGAGCAGGAACTCCACTGAGAGTGAAGCACTGCTGGGGTTTGAATGCAGAATGTTCTGTTTATAAGACAGAGACTTTAAGCAGCGAAGCATCAGTGCTGCCAGTTTCTCTGCAGTTTTTCTCTAAAACCACGTCTGTGTCAGTCAACGCTTGTGCTCCTCACAATTGTGTGTCACTTCCACAAAGGTTGAAAGCTGTGCTTCCTCACAACAAGAAGGTGCCCTGTCCTTTGAGTAGAAAACTATCCAGGCTGGAAAATGCTGAGTCACAGGATTATTGCTGTGCGTGGTTGTTGTGGCCGAGTGGTTAAGGTGATGGACTAGAAATCCATTGGGGTTTACCCGCGCAGGTTCGAATCCTGCCAACAACGTTTACTTCCTTTTATGGACCAAGTTTCCCATTTGGGGAGAGACACAGCTGAGTGCTGTTGTTAGGACTCATCTAAGAGGATGACAGCACTCACTGGTGCTCAGTTATCATTATCAAGGCCGGTGATAGGGACACACCTTTAGCTCCACTTCCAGGTCATGGAAGCCATAATGAGAAGTCATTTCTACTGTGTGCTGTGCTGAAATAGCTCATTTGGGAGAGCATTAGATTGAAGATTTAAAGATCCCTGTTTCAATCCCAGGTTTCAGCAGCTGTTGTGGGTCCTTTCAAAGACAATCCCTGAGCTTTGTTTTTTAATTATGGAGTTAAAGTCACTTAGTGTAACACATCACAGATTCTATGTCTTCAACATGAACGCCTTTTATACCAGGCATTGTTTCTTAAGTTAAAGCCGAAATGAGAGATAAAAAGATATTTAGTAAATTTCAAATTGTTAATTCCCTTCACCTGTAATACACCTCTGACCAACCACAAAGTTAAGACGACTTGTCCTTTAGGCCACGTGGTGTCTGAGTGTGGCTGACTTTAATGTCCTGTTGTCACTTTATCGTCTGTTCCATCGTCTCTACCAGCACTTGACTGGATCCATCTTGATCACTGAGCTACATCCCCTGCATGGTGTGGCAGCTTTAGCTTCTGAGATCCTGCGACAGGTAAAACTTTTGAGTGCATAAATAACAAAAAAAAGTGTTTTTGTCTTGTATGATAAATGCAATGTGCATTTGTGCTTCTTAGTTTTGGGGTTTGCTTCTCACTCTGGGTGCCATGAATTTTTCTCCCCTCATGGATTGTTGGACTTTCTCCGTCATTTCCCACTTTGGACAAGGGTCAGTGTTTAAGTCCCACCTGCCCCAACAAAATTCTGGTGAAATACATAATACATATAACCATTCAACAGCATCACTAAGTCAGGAGCAAAACAGTACACATTACTGAGGAAAGCGATAAATGACATTCTCCATGTTTTCCTGTTAATCAGTGCTGCTGAAAAACTCCTGACATTTTCCAGTTTAAGTTATCACTCCTGGTGGGACAGTAAATGAATCTTTAGTGTGTATAAATAGCAGAGGATGGTTTCGATCCATCGACCTCTGGGTTATGGGCCCAGCACGCTTCCGCTGCGCCACTCTGCTCATACGTGGCTGCGCTTCAGTCTCTTCTGGATCCGTGGGTTGAAAATCCTCTGTGCTGTGCTGTGCCCCAGCTGATGTGGGTTGGTTAGATGCTGGTAAAGTTTTATGTTGCATTGGCCAGGAATTGAACCCAGGCCTCGCACCTGGGAGGTGAGCATTTCACTGATGAAATGCCAGTCTTCTGCATGACAGGCAGAGACACTGTCCACTATACTAACTCAGGAGCAGGAAAGACAGATATCACGTGGTGTGTGACTCCACTTCCTCTGTGAGTGGGTGAGTGGCTCTGAGTGGGTTTTAATTTGGTGGAAATGGACCCAAATATCTCTTTTAGTGCTAAAGGTTGCAGACCCCTGATCGAGGGGTATGATTCTGACTTTGGGTGCAAGAGGTTCTGTGTGTAAATCCCAGAGGAGCCCCTCATATGATGTCCACTGTCTGCAGTTCCACTATTCAAGTGTCAGTAAGTTAGACAACATGAATTCAGGAAGGCTTCTCTGACTTCAACAGGTTCTGTTCAATGTGCTCTAACTGCTTATAAATGTCTCACTGGATCAAAAGCTTTGAGCTACGGTAGGCTATGTAATTATTTAAGTTTGATTTGTAAAAATTAGCCAAAGAAATTCCTTCACACAGGCCGGTTAGCTCAGCTGTTTAGAGCGTGGTGCTAATAACGCCAAGGTCATGGGTTCAATCCCCATACTGGCCACATGCAGCATCTCAGAACTTGATGTTGTTCTCTCCATATACTTCAATGCAGCCTGAAGGCTTTTTCCAACCAGTGGAACTGCCCCCTGGTGGTCATTAGAAGTGCAGCTTAACTTATCAGATACAACAATAACACAAAGTTACAATGATCAGAGCAAAGACTGCAGATAGATCATTTCCTTTGTAACAGTTTAGTGATTAGTTTCCAGCTGGCATTGTGCACCATGCAGGGGATGTAGCTCAGTGGTAGAGTGCATGCTTTGCCTGTATGAGGCTCCGCGTTCAATCCCCGTCATCTTCAGCGTTGATAATGAAGCACAGGAAGTACTTATCTTGTGCAACACCCTGATCTCTCAATTATCCACTCAGCTTGGAGCAATTTATCACAAATCAATTCATGACAATCAATTTATGACAAAACAGCAGCCATTGAAGTCCACTTAAAAGCAAACTCCTAATGCTTTGGCCTCTTTTTTTAAACTCACGTCAAAACATCATTATGAAGTTACGTCAAGTACATATAGAGCAGGTCTAAACTGCTCTGCCTTGAGTGGCCTTTTGCACAGGAAGTGCTTATCATGTGCTTATCATGTTGTAATCTACAGCTGATGAAAACCCAAAAGTAGTTTGTTTCTACAACATCTGACTTTAGCAACAAGGAACTGCTGGGATTTAAACACAGGCTGCTTTAACCAGCCAACATACACAACCTTTATCTGCATTGAAATCATTCAGCCTGTTACCGGCTCAAATCCACAGCACTGTACTCAGCTGTTTTTGCTGGATAGTATCTGGTTTGGTTTCACCTCTTCCACAAAACTTTAGGATGCTCCAAAGAGAGACATGAAGACTGTGCAGTTAATTTAGTTTAAAAACCTTAAACTTGATCAATGAGGCACTGCTGGGATTTGAACCCAGGATCTCCTGTTTACTAGACAGGCGCTTTGACCAACTAAGCCACAGCACCACGCAGACAAGATAGGATGCATTTTGGATCTTAAAATACCCTCAACGTACGTGGCTGACAATTGTGACTCTTGCCAGAGTTTCTTTAGCATATAATAAACTGTCACATTAATGTCCTGAATGTGCTGTGTGTAAATAATGAGGTTCATCAAAACAAAGTCAGAACCAGAGCTCAGGCTGTTGGTACACAAACAAAGAAAGGCATACTTGTGGATTCGCAAGATTATATCAGGATCTGACCTTTTCCTGTTCTGATGTAGCTCAGTGATCAAGATGGATCCAGTCAAGTGCTGGTAGAGATGATGGAACAGACGATAAACTGACAACAGGACATTAAATACATAATACATATAACCATTCAACAGCATCACTGAGTCAGGAGCAGAACAGTACACATTACTGAGGAAAGCGATAAATGACATTCTCCATGTTTTCCTGTTAATCAGTGCTGCTGAAAAACTCCTGACCTGTCTCATCATTCTCTGTTCTTTGGAGAACAAATTTAATCTGTCTACAAACCTGAAGGCAGGGTCTGTTCCATGAACACGACATGCTGACGTTCTTCAGATTATGAGACTGACACACTGCCTACTGCACCAACGAACCATCTGCTCAACACAGCAACAACCACTTTGTCTTGTCCAGAAACTGCAAGCAAAAGCTGTAATACACTTATTGATACTAATACATACTAAGCCAGCAGCCTGCCCATTGAGCTAATTCCGCTGTGCTAACATGGGAGAGCGTTAGACTGAAGATGTAAAGGCCCCTGGTTTTTGGCATCAGAGGAAAGAAAAGCAGCTTCTGTCAGAAGTACAGGACACAATACAGGAAGTGATGATTTCATCAGCTTGTTTCAGTGATGAGCAGGAACTCCACTGAGAGTGAAGCTCTGCTGGGGTTTGAATGCAGGATGTTCTGTTCAGTACTGCCAGTTTCTCTGCAGTCTTTCTCTCAGTGAACTTTTGTGCTCCTCAGAATTGTGTCCCACTTCCTCAAAGGTTTGAAGTGAAGTGTGAGTCTGAAGAGGTGCTGCCTTTGATCCATCACCTGATGATGTCACGATACTAAAAAACTGAGCTGACTCCTGTGTACTGTAGCTCAGTGGTAGAGTGCATGCTTTGTATGTATGAGGTCCCCCGGTTCAATCCTGGGCATCTCTAGTATTTATAGTGAAGTGTGTCTCTGAATGAATGAGTCTCTCTCAGTTGATCCCCATGTGTGTTAAAATAGTTGAGTCTTCTGTAAGCAAGAAGAGGGCTTGTTGTCATTATGACCTTCAAGATTTTATGATCAAATATGAAGAATAGCAGGGACAACAGTACTTTTTAACCTACTCATCCACTTTTATAGAAAGTTTATGGTCCTTAACTTATCAGACACAACGATAACACAAAGTTACAATGATCAGTCCAGGGACATTTCTGTGCGACTTTGTGCGCTTGTGCTCATCCATTTGAAGCGAACGTGAAAGAGTGACATATGCATCTGTGTCATGTTGGAGGTCAATGAAAGACAGGAAATGCCTTTGATCTCCAGTGACGTCACACAGTCTCGTTGTGGAGTTATTAGTTGTTGATGTTGTTCTGTAAAAATCTGCATCAGTGAAACATTCATTCATACACGAGGACATCACGTATAATGTTGGAATAGAAAATCTTATTTTTTCTGTGTGTGCTCTGAGAAAGAAAGACTGCTAATCCTTTGTGTGACTCTGTGGCGCAATGGTAGCGTGTCTGACTCCAGATCAGAAGGTTGCGTGTTCAACTCACGTCAGGGTCAGCTCATCTGTTTGTACTTTTGGTAAACCCTCACATACTCTGTGGTGCAGCAGGACGTGTTTTTCTGAACATCCATTTAATTTCTTCACATCACAGACAAATTCAGAATTTCAGGAGGACTATTGGACTATCTTAGCATCTCTGACTGCACATCTGAAGGCACAAGATGACGACTTCAAATCCCTGTAAGATCAATGCTGCTCCTCTCCAAGTAGACGAGCTGCCTTTGTGGCTGCAGGCTGTCATGTAGCTCAGCTGCAAACCGATCCAACGAACACTGTAGATCTCAGGCTGATGGTGCCAAAAGGACCACATCATCTTAAAAACCCTTCGACCTTCCACGTCTCCACGACAATACCATTTGACAACTTTGACAACCTTTGAGTTCACCATCAACAGAAACACAGCAACACAGCAACACAGAAAGGTCAACAGGTCTCTGTGGTGCAATCGGTCAGCGTGTTCGGCTGTTATCTGAAAGGATGGTGGTTCAAGCCCACCCAGGGATGTCCTTTGTCTAAACCCCGATGTGGACAGGATCTCCGCCTGTCTTGCGGAAGACTGGGATTTCAATTCCTGAAGGGGGAATGTGTCTTGTGCTGTGTGTGTAAATAATGAGGTTCATCAAAACAAAATGCCACACAAGTCAGAACCAGAGCTCAGGCTGTTGGTACACAAACAAAGAAAGGCATACTTGTGGATTCACAAGATTATATCAGGATCTGACCTTTTCCTGTTCCATCAGTAACCATCAAAGGAGATACTGATTCTGTGTTCTTACCGGAGCTCAGGTAAGAACTCTACAATTGTCTTTTCTCTTTTTGCACATTAAACTGTTAAATCACATCACTTCCTGTATTACAGCTTTTACTTGCAATCTCTGGACAAGAGAAACAGTAATTTAGTGGTTGTTGCGCAGATGGAAATTTGGTGATTGACCGCTTTGCACAGGACACAAACTTTGGTAAGAGTCATGATGGTCAGCAACTGATATTGGCGAAATAACATAAGGGCTCGTCCAGGATTTGAACCCAGGACCTCTCGCACCCTAAGCATTCAACCCCCAGCAGTGCTGCGGTTCATACTTTACAGTATGTTTTCAGTCAGACCTGCTGATCTGCAGTGATGGGCTGTGTGTGTTTATGGGGGGTGTAGCTCAGTGGTAGAGCATTTGACTGCAGATCAAGAGGACCCCAGTTCAGATCTGGGTGCCCCCTGCCAAACTGCATGTTTTCACATGCAAACACAAACTCTGTTTGACTGTGATGTTTCTCAGTTCACTCGGTTCAGCCCACCTGGTGTTGGTATCATCTTTCACTGCCTTCTTGAACTTTTGTCCACAGGGAGACAAAAATGCCTGAATTACGCACCCTGCACAACACAGACTAACCTCAGGGGAACAGACTGCCAGCAAGGGCCCCTCAACACACCGGAGAAGCCGGAGCACCCGAACACTCACACTCAGCTCACGATCAGCTGTGAACCGATCCAATGAGTGCTGTAGATCTCAGGCTGATGGTTTGAAATTCCAAAAAAAATCACCAACTGCTCTCCTCAACACAGCATGAACCACAAAATTACAGTATACACTGGTCCAAGAAAGCAGCTTTATCCCTTCGATAGCTCAGTTGGTAGAGCGGAGGACTGTAGAGGCTGATGGTTGAAATCCTTAGGTCGCTGGTTCAAATCCGGCTCGAAGGAGAATGTTTATTTTCTTTTTCTCTTGTCCAGATACTGCAGCCAGGTACACATCCATTTGAAGTGAATGTGAGAGTGTGACGTATGCATGTTAGTTGTTGATGCTGTTCTGTAAAAATCTGACGCCCCCAAATGTTTCCCCTGGTGTCAATTTCCGATGTGATGGGAGTTCGTCAGTCAGGTTCACCGTCCTTGGAAAATGGAAACAACCTGGTTTTGTCCACTCTATACATATGAGGAAATGCAATATCAAAGTAACCATCAAAGGAGATGCTGATTCTGTGATGTCACAAAGGTTCTAATGACATCAAAGAGATCAAAGACTCCTCCCACTTTTTTGTCATGACCTCCACAGTAGAGTGCACTCTGTTAAAGAAGCTCAAAAGACAATCATGGTCCTGCCAGATACCTTTGAGTTCTGCTGACAGAAGCGACAACAAAGCTGGAACTATTTGGACTGAACCTGGTTTGTCAGGATTACCTCCCAGGTCCAATTCTCTCCAGATGTCCCCAAACACACGCTTCCCCTCCAGGTTTGTCATCTCCAGTAGAATTCCCTCAAGAATTCCCTCGCTTAAAGCGAGCATTAACTTTTCTGACACACGTGTCAGGATGGCTCAGTGGTCTGAGGTAACAGACTCAAGATCTTTCCTGCACAAATGGGCCTTGAACATGAAAGACTCATGGTTTCATTATTTCATAGCTCAGTGTCACCTATCACTGCTGTGGAGTCGATAATGTGAATTCTGATCCAAAGTCAAACACTTTGTGGCCCATTTTAATGTCCTGTTGTCAGTTTAGTGTCTGTTCTTGTCATATTTTATTGCTTCAACATTCATCAGGATGAAGGCAGCATCAAGCAGCAGAGGTCAGTGTTGGCCATGACCTGATCAGATCCACCGTCTGTGGAGGAGATCTGAAAAACCTCACTTGTTTCTGTGAAACAGACACAGTTTAGTCCTTTCACCTGCAACACACAGCTGCCCAACCACGAAGGGACTCGAACCCTCAGTCTTCTGATCCTTGTCCATTAGGCCACATGGTCAATGTGCCATTTAGATGTCCCATTGTCAGTCAGTCAGCTCCGCCTGGATGCCCGGCGTGGCACTTCTGACAGAAGCTGCTTTTCTTTCACCTCTACTGCTGTAAGGTGTAGTTTGTATTTTCCATGTGCAAACATTAGGAAACATCTAACATTAGGAGCAAGGCAACAACAAAACTGGAACTATTTGGACTGAACTGGATTTGAAACCTTCACTGTTGGACTTTGGAGAAGTGGGTGGTGAACCTCCAGCATGAATTTGGACAGTCATACAGTGGTAGTGTGGCCGAGCAGTCCAAGACGCTGGATTAAGGCTCCAGTCTCTTCGCAGGCATGTATTCGAATCCCACCACTGCCAGTTTGTTTCTTGTCAATGAAAACTAATCCACAAAGTCAGGCACTTTTCATCTCCCTGTGAACAAAAGTTACAGTGACAGACGATACCAACACCAGCTGGGCTGAAATAAGAAACATCACAGTCAGCCTTTTCAGACCCAGGTAGGTTTGGAGGTCTACCAGGTCCAATTCTCTCCAGATGTCCCCAAACACACACTTCCCCTCCAGGTTTGTCATCTCCAGTAGAATTCCCTCAAAAAGAGTTGGAAGCTGTGCTTAAAGCGAGCATTAACTTTTCTGACACACGTGTCAGGATGGCTCAGTGGTCTGAGGTGCCAGACTCAAGATCTTTCCTGCACAAATGGGCCTCGAACATGAAAGACTCATGGTTTCATTATTTTATAGCTCAGTGTCACCTATCACTGCTGTGGATTCTATAATGTGAATTCTGAACACTTTGTGGCCCATTTTAATGTCCTGTTGTCAGTTTAGTGTCTGTTCTTGTCATATTTTATTGCTTCAACATTCATCAGGATGAAGGCAGAATCAAGCAGCAGAGGTCAGTATTGGCCATCTGTGTTTGTCATCTCCAGTATAATTACCTCAATGAACTCTGGGAAAAAGAGTTGGAAGCTGTGCTGGGAGCGTTGCTGTGTGTGGTTGTTGTGGCCGAGTGGTTAAGGTGATGGACTAGAAATCCATTGGGGTTTCCCCGCGCAGGTTCAAATCCTGCCAACAACGGTTGGTTGTTTTCATGGACCAAGTTTCACATGTTCCCAAGCATATTTGCGAATCTCTGTAATCTGCACAGCCTTAAAATATGACACAGCTGAGTGCTGTTGTTAGGACTCATCTAAAAGGGTGAGAGCACTCACTGATGATCAGTTACCATTATGAGGGCAGGCATAGGGGCACCTTTAGTTCCACTTCCAGATCATGGAAGCAAGAATGAGAAGTCATTTCGGCTGTGTGCTGACCAACAGTGCAGAGAACAGATGACCTCCACAGACCTTTGGAGCTGCAGTCATATGCTCTACCGCTGAGCTGCACCCCCTTCCTGAGCGTGTGTTCCTTGAGGGCTTGTTGGTCTCGAGGTATTATTTAGAATGAACGGCTCAATTAAATAAAAAACTCTCTTTAAAGAGATGTCTCATGATGGGACATCCACTATGTATATGTAGCAGTATGTATAAATAGCAGAGGACGGTTTCGACCATTCAACCTCTGGGTTATGGGCACAGCACACTTCCGCTGCGCCACTCTGCTTGCTGCCTTCAGGTTGCAGTCTCCTCTGGAGATTAGTGTAATTTTTAACCGCCACATCCACTTTCTGTCAAAGTGGATGTGATCATCTGGGAAAGATTTTGTGTTTGTCGAAGCACACATCAGTAATTATAGAGCTCTGGTTCTGACTTTGTTTTGATGAACCTCATTATTTACACACAGCACATTCAGGACATTAATGTGACAGTTTATTTTATGCTAAAGAAAATCCTTTGTTATTTGTCACAGTGGACTTGGCTCATCATGTTTTGCTGACTAACTGGTATTGGAGTTGTGTAGAAAAAACAGAAAGATCTGACAACAGCTTTGAAAGCAGATACAGTCCATCCAGATAAACTTTGAATTTGTTGCACTTCCATAGCCATATCTGAGGCTCTAACTCAGACAGCTACAGTTGTTCCTTTATACATAAATGCTTCTCTTTGTGATTGTCCTGCTCAGAAATTCAGTAAAAATTATGATGATTTACACAATAACACAATAACAGTCTTGCTTCTGTTTACCAAAAGCCTCCAAAGTCCACCCTGTATGCTGTATCTCCAACAAAGAGCTAAAGTCTTGTGGAGAATGTGGGCATCGATCCCACTACCTCTCACATGCTAAGAGGTAGTGGGATAGTGGGTAAAGTGTTACCGTTCGTTTGTGCTTGCAAAGCTTTAAGTCCATGATTGTGATACATATACTGATCTTTATTTGCACGTTCATGAGTGTAACTCTTGACTAGGGTTCTTCAAGTCCTTCTTGAATGATCTCGAAATGTGTTTGTTTGTATAATGAGCAGAGGCCTGCAGGGTTCCATGGTGTAATGGTTAGCACTCTGGAATCTGAATCTAGCGATCCGAGTTCAAATCTCGGTAGGTGTGTAGGTGAAAAGACTAAACTGTGTCCATTTTACAGAAATCAGTGAGGTTTTTCAGATCTCCTCCACAGAAGGTGGATCTGATCTCAGGTCATGGCCAACACTGACCTCTGCTGCTTGATGCTGCCTTCATCCTGATGAATGTTGAAGCAATGAAATATGACAAGAACAGACACTAAACTGACAACAGGACATTAAAATGGGCCACACTCAGACCCCACACGGCCCAAAGGACAAGGTGTTTGACTTTGGATCAGAAGACTGAGCTAAAGATTTATGTTCACAGAGATCACAGAGAGTCTCTTGAACGGCTCTTTAATATGAATGATGGGAACCAAGTCACAGCCCCCCTCGCCATTTTTCTATTCGTGCCTCTGTGCCATCAAACTTTAATAATCAATTTAGATTATTTTATTTGTATCTTTAGCTCAGACCGCTCGGCTACACCACCACATACACTGCGGCCTGGAACCCAGAGTAAGGAAAAGAGTGACACACATGTCAGTGTTAACATACATGATGCAGCCTAGACCACTGTTGTATCCAGGCAGAGCTGACTGCTGCTTTTCATGGAGAGCAGAGACCACTGCATGTAGAGCTACGATAGGCTATGTAATTATTTAAGATTGAACATCTTACATTACTGACATCTGACATTACTGTTTGATAAATTTGGTGACAACTGCACTTTGGGTCCATTTGGAGAACATGGGGGGCTGTGTGACCTCATCACCAGAAATTAAAATGTCTAACATGTGGAGTGGACAAAACCAGGTTGTTTCAATTTTCCAAGGACAGAATGGCAATATTTCGACACGTCAAAGGAATTTTGGTCTTTTAAAAGTTTGGGCGGTCAAAAGTAGACCAAAAGAGCTTTGTCCCCAAACACACCTTGGTCTCTGTCAGAAGTAGGATTTGAACCCACGCCTCCAGGGGAGACTGCGACCTGAACGCAGCGCCTTAGACCGCTCGGCCATTCTGACGACAAAAGCTGCAACAATAGCCGAAAAATTTGCTGAAAAATTAGCCCATCAAGAGACAGAGACATGCAGATCTTTTCCTGTTGTAGCCTGCTATTCCAGCTAGAGTTATCCTAAATATCTGCCTTTAAGGCCATGAATGATTTCTAAATATCTTTGAAACCTGTTGATGGTGAACGCAGAGGTTGTTAAAGGGCCTTTTCCCAAAGCTTAGCTTGCATGCTAGTATGCTAATACAAGGGAATTAGCTCAAATGGTAGAGCGCTCGCTTAGCATGTGAGAGGTAGTGGGATCGATGCCCACATTCTCCACAACCATCACTTTGAGTTACCGATGTGTTAGAAAGACAATGTGAGACATGTGGCATTATTGCAGTGAAACGGGTGTAGTTCAGGCTGATCTGCAGTGATGGGCTGTGTGTGTTTATGGGGGGTGTAGCTCAGTGGTAGAGCATTTGACTGCAGATCAAGAGGTCCCCTGTTCAAATTTCAGTGCCCCCTGCCACCACCATGAAACTACATGTTTTCATACGCAAGCACAAAGAAAAAGAAAAATCTTGCCTTTGTCTTTTTCTGTTTGAGCCCCAACAGTGCTCATTAGTTTAATATATAGAAAACCTAAAGTAGGATTTGATTCCATAACAGCAGGACAAAGTGTGTCATTAATCTTCTGGATTCTACAGACTGAGTTCATGTTCTGATAGATTTATTTTACAGCTGTAGTAACAATAAATCTCCAGCAGGTGGAAGTATTGCTGCTCAGATGTCATGTACACTGTGGGACACACAATACTCACAGAGGACTTTATTGTGCTGCAGTGAGATGTATAAAAAGCTCCAGTTCTACAGTCAGAAGATGTCCAGTCTGAAGGTGGATGAGTTCTGACTGCAGAAGAAAGTTTCAGAGCGTCTTCCAATAGCTGATTATTGATCTGTGATCAGGTTATCAATCAAATATGTTGCTTTCTGGTTCTTAACATTAATAATAAGAACAACAACATCTTCTTAGAATACAATACTGACCATTTCAATTATGAAACACAGACGACTTCCTTTTGTACAACTGCTTCTCTTTGCAGTTGCCCTATGAGCACAGTGGCGCAGCGGAAGTGTGCTGGGCCCATAACCCAGAGGTCGATGGATCGAAACCATCCTCTGCTAATGGCTTTTTAGCAACAGCTAGCTGTTCACTATCCAAAGTTTGTCGTATTTGAAGATGACATCATTACAATAGTAACAATGCCATACTGAAGCTGCACTAGCTGAAGAGGGAAGATCTTCAGTACAGTATTAACCTTGCTTGTTTTAACTCCCAGCAGTTTTCCTTAGTAGTGGAAGTAAAGCAAATTTCAAATGTTAGTGCTGAGTACCCAGTCTGCCTCCTTCGATCTATTCACTTTTTTTTTCCCAAAGCTTAGCTTGCATGCCAGCCCAGGGGAATTAGCTCAAATAGTAGAGCGCTCGCTCAGCATGTGAGAGGTTGTGGGGCTCATCTGCATAGCAGTGAAAATTAGCTCCAGTTGTTGCTTCTGTCGGCAGAACTCAAAGGTATCTGGCATGACTACGTTTGTGTTTTGAGCTTCATTAACTTTTTTCAACAAGATACCAACTTTTTCCAAAAGCTCAATCAGCTGCGCCAGGTGAGGCTTGAACTCACAACCTCGGGATCACTCTGCAGGTTACTGTCATATAAGTACCGCACGCTAACCGATTGCGCCACTGGAGCCTGTGACGTGTCCCTCCTGACACGTTCTGCGAAACAAACTCTTCCACCCGAAATGGCTCAGTAGGGAGAATGTTGGACTGAAAATCTAAAGGTCCCTGTAAACAGCCCTTTTTATGTGAACGCACACAGAGCCTGCTGAGGAAAGCCTGGGTCGACAAACCAAGTTGATAACCACCATTGTGATACTCGTTATCTCTGGTTGGAGCTTTCGTCTTTGTCGAACCAGCTCACCCAAACAAAGCCCGGCTCTGTTGAACTTCCTTCGTAAGATACTCCTCTGCTCTCATCGTAAAAATCTTTCTGTCTACGCAACAACCATTAAATTACCATTGCGTTAACCACTCGGCCACCTCGTCATGAACACAAAGGTACATGTGATGACAAAAAAACAGCCATTGGGAAGAAGCTGCAGCACCTGAACAGGGACTTGAACCCTGGATCCTCAGATTAAAAGTCTGATGCTCTTCAATAAGATCTGACTTCATCTTCCAAGCTGCCCCCTCGTGGTCATTTGATACACTGCAGGTGGAAATCTCAGTACTTTTTAACCACCACAGCCGCTTTGACAGAAAGTGGATGTGGTGGTTAAAAATTACACAAAACTCCAGAGGACATTACAACCTGAACATAGTGAGCAGAGTGGTGCAGCGGAAGCGTGCTGGGCCCATAACCCAGAGATCGATGGATTGAAACCATCCACTGCTGTTTATACACACTGGATGTCCCATCATGAGACATGAGTCTTTCAGCAGCACTGATTAACAGGAAAACACTGAGAATGTTGTCTATCATAAGGAAATGATATATCTGCAGTCTTTGCTCTGATCATTGTAACTTTGTGTTATTGTTGTATCTGATAAGTTAAGCTGCACTTCTAATGACCACCAGGGGGCAGTTCCACTGGTTGGAAAAAGACTTCAGACTGCATTGAAGTCTATGGAGAGAACATCAAGTCCTGAGATGCTGCTTGTGGCCAGTATGGGGATTGAACCCATGACCTTGGCGTTATTAGCACCACGCTCTAACCAGCTGAGCTAACCGGCCTTCCACGGCCATCTATTCCACAAAACGTCAGGATGTTCCAAAGGGAGATATGAAGACTCTGCAGTTACCTGATTGGTCAGAGAGTTTTAATGGAACTCCTGCAGAAGAAGTTACATGAGTTTATCTCAAAGACCTTAAAATAGGTGCTGCTGGGATTGGAACCCAGGATCTCCTGTTTACTAGACAGGCGCTTTGACCAACTAAGCCACAGCACCACTGGGTTGCATGGAAATATACAGAGGATCTTAAAATATTCCAACATAAGTAGCTGACCGTCATGACACAGACACCTGAAACACCTCCTGTGTGGAGAGTGGAGTGTGTCTTTGGATGAAAGATACACTGTTTGGTTCTGAGCTGATCATTAATAATAAAAGTGATGAACTGTGGATGGCAGCCTGCTGTTGGTCTGACTGAACAAGGATGCAGAAACAACAGACAAAGTCAAATGAATCAGAATTAAAAATTAAGAATTAAGAGTTCAATTCAGTATAAAATGTCTTTTTAATAATCTGACATCACAAACCTTCTGACATCACAGATCGTCTGACATGGCAAAAGCAGTGCAAAAGTTCACTGCAAATGCACAGCAAATTGCAGTGAAAAAAAAAATATCACTGCAAATGCACACAGGCCGGTTAGCTCAGCTAGTTAGAGCGTGGTGCTAATAACTCTTGTCCAGAAACTGCAAGTAAAAGCTGTAATACAGGAAGTGATGAGCAGGAACTCCACTGAGAGTGAAGCACTGCTGGGTTTGAATGCAGGATGTTCTGTTTATAAGACAGACACTTTAAGCAGCGAAGCATCAGTGCTGCCAATTTCTCTGCAGTTTTTCTCTAAAACCACGTCTGTGTCAGTCAACGCTTGTGCTCCTCACAATTGTGTGTCACTTCCACAAAGGTTGAAAGCTGTGCTTCCACACAACAAGAAGGTGCCCTGTCCTTTGAGTAGAAAACTATCCAGGCTGGAAAATGCTGAGTCACAGGAGCATTGCTGTGCATGGTTGTTGTGGCAGAGTGGTTAAGGCGATGGACTAGAAATCCATTGGGGTTTACCCGCGCAGGTTCGAATCCTGCCAACAACGTTTGCATCCTTTTATGGACCAAGTTTTCCATTTGGGGAGAGACACAGCTGAGTGCTGTTGTTCGGACTCTAAGAGGAGGAGAGCACTCACTGTGTTCAGTTATCATTATCAAGGCCGGTGAGAGGGACACACCTTTAGTTCCACTTCCAGGTCATGGAAGCAATAATGAGAAGTCATTTCTACTGTTTGCTGTGCTGAAATAGCTCATTTGGGAGAGCGTTAGATTGAAGATTTAAAGGTCCCTGTTTCAATCCCGGGTTTAAGCAGCTATTGTGGGACAGCATTCCCTGAGCTTTGTTTTTTAATTATGGAGTTAAAGTCACTTAGTGTAACACATCACTGATTCTATGTCTCCAACATGAACGCCTTTTATACCAGGCATTTTTTCTCAAAACAATGACTTAACTTTTTGCTACAGAAAAAACAAGAACAACCATGGAAGCATTTCAAAAAGAAAGCCAATTTTGATTGTTTTATTTGTATCTTCAGCTCAGTCCCCACTTTGGAAACTAACAGTGAGCTACTGGCAGTGGTGGGATTCAAACCCACGCCTCTGAAGAGACTGGAGCCTAAATCCAGCGCCTTGGACCGCTCGGCCACACTACCATACACTTGTGTAGAATAAGAACTAAGGAAAGGTTCTCTGACTTAAACAGGTTCATTTCAATGTTGTGTGTTGTGTTCTTGTTGTGTTCTTGTGTGTCCAAAAGACATCTTTGACAGCCTTTTGGACACACAGCAGTCAGCGTGACGCATCCACCCTCACAATATTTCATTGTGTGGTTGAAAGAGGAGGAAGAATATTGGAAATGTAGGTTAAAAAAAAAAACAGAAAATGAATGTGACGGTTAAAAATTACACTATTCTCCAGAGGAGACTGCAACCAGAACACCCTGAGCATAGTGGCGCAGCGGAAGCGTGCTGGGCCCGTAACCCAGAGGTCGATGGATCAAAACTGTCCTCTTTTATTTATACATGCTGCTACATATACATACTGGATGTCCCATCATGAGACATGAGTTTTTCAGCAGTGCTGATTAACAGGAAGACATGGACAATGTTGTCTGTCATTTCTATAATATTGATCGTTGTAACCTCCAGCTGATGAAAACCCAAAAGTAGTTTGTTTCTACAACATCTGACCTGAGCAACAAGGCTCTTTGACCAACTAAGCCACAGCACCACTCTGATTTACAGGGATGTATTTTGGATCTGAAAATACCCCCAACATATGTGGCTGACCATCATGACTCTTACCAAAGTTTCTTTAGCATATAATAAACTGTCACATTAATGTCCTGAATGTGCTGTGTGTAAATAATGAGGTTCATCAAAACAAAGTCAGAACCAGAGCTCAGACTGTTGGTACACAAACAAAGAAAGGCATACTTGTGGATTCACAAGATTATATCAGGATCTGACCTTTTCCTGTTCCATCAGTAACCATCAAAGGAGATGCTGATTCTGTGATGTCACAAAGGTTCTAATGACATCACAGAGATCAAAGGCTCCTCCCACTTTTTCTCATGACCTCCACCATAGAGTGCTGCCTGCTGCAATAATGCTGCCTTTAATAGAAGTTTAGGAACATTTGATGAAAGAATACATTTTGATGACAATTGGAAATGTCTGTTTATTGTTTATCACTTGTTAGGATCCCTGTTTGCTGTCACTGAGGCAGCAGCTACTCTTCACACAGCTAAACTTCACACAGCTACATGTGGTTCCATGGTGTCATCGTTAGCAATCTGGACTTTAAATCTGTCATTCATAACATATTTAGATTTAGTTAAACTCTTTGAGTTTAGTTTAGTTTTGAGTTCCAGCCAGAGATGTTAGTGATCAGAGACAGCTTGACATGGCAGGTTTCAATCTTGGTGAAGTCCCTTTGAGGAACAGAGGGAACATCATCCTGTTGTCGATGAATAGTCCTGATTGGTGGTTTTTCTGTCATTTCTTGTGGTTGTCCTGCAGATTTGGTTCTCTGACAGTACTATAAATGTTGTAAGAGAGCTTTGATGACTGAGAAGTTCTCCCCCTCAGAAAAAGTCTGACTGTATGATAAATATGGTTTAAAACATTTTGAATGCCGTAAATGTTATGCTGAGAAAGTCTCTCGGGGAATGATTCTCGCTTAGGGTGCAAGGGTTCAAATCCCGGATGAGCCCATTGTGTTATGTTGCCAATATCAGTGCCTGACCATCATGACTCTTACTCTAAACTACTGTTTCTCTAGTCCAGAGACTGCAAGTAAAAGCTGTAATACAGGAAGTTATTATTGCCATATCTCCAACTCTTGTGTAGAAAAATTCTGTGTCTGTATCACAGAGGAAGGAAACACAAATGGGAGAAAAACACTCAGTCACACTCATGAAGTCTAAAAAGGGACACCAGATGGAGAAGGGGAGAAAAATCAAACCAGCAGCTAAAGTGTGAAAATAATGATTAACTGCAGCTGAACAACAACCAAAGTTTCACACAGAGAGGCTGCAGCCTGGTGTGGACTATAATTACTACGATACCATACTATATCTGCTGCTTTTTTCTGAAAGTCATATCTCAGTATCCTTCTGGATGTGCTTTTGTGATGTGTCAGAGCTCTTTCTTCCATTCTCTCCTCAAAACCTTTGGACACAGTTTCGCAACTCTGTGCGACTCTGTGGCGCAATGGTAGCGCATCTGACTCCAGATCAGAAGGTTCCGTGTTCAACTCACGTCAGGGTCACATCATCTGTTTGCACTTTTGGTAAACCCTCACATACTCACATGAGTTGAAATGGAGGAGACTTGAGCTTCAGCAAGTTAGGATTCGGCACTCTCACCGCCGCGGCCGGGGTTCGATTCCCGGTCAGGGAAAGTGTTTTTACTGAGGAAATACAGGTGCTATTCTTCATATTTGATCAACGACCAACGAGCCATGAGCTGCAAGAGTCTGTCTAACGTAGCTGAGTTAGATGTAACAAACTTAAGTTTCCAAGGAGGACTCTGCTAATCATGTGTATTCAGTGTTGTTTAAGAACAGTTTAACGTGCAAACAGAAAACAAACAATTGTAGAGTTCTTACCTGAGCTTCGGTGATGCAACACTCCGTTTATAACAGTTTTACATTTAATAAAACACTTCAAGATTGTACTCGCTCAGCCACACAATGACACACATATGACATATGATTTTTTTCACAGATAGAAATTATTTCATTCAGTTCAAATTTGGGTGCCCCCTGCCAAACCTACATGTTTTCATACACAAGCATGAACTCTGGTTGACTGTGATGTTTCTCATTTCAGCCCACCTGGTGTTGGTATCGTCTTTCACTGGCTTCTATAACTTTTGTTCACAGGGAGACAAAAAATGCCCAAATTAGCTGATTAGTTTTCATTGACAAGAAACAAACTGGCAGTGGTGGGATTCGAACCCACGCCTCCGAAGAGACTGGAGCCTTAATCCAGCGCCTTGGACCGCTCGGCCACACTACCCTGTGAACAGAAGTTAAGGAAGCCATTTTCCTGTTGCAGCCTGCTATAAGATAAAAATTAAGAAAAAAAAATATATAATCTTGCTGTGCAGGTGCAAATGAAGATCATTATATGCATCATAATCATGGACCAGTAAAGATGGTGACAGATAGAACATCATGTTATGTCAGCACCACAAATGTAGTTCAAAGAAGTACCAAGATGTACAGAGGATGTGAAAATATTGCAAAGTAAGTGGCTGACCATCATCTAACCCTCCTACCAAAGTGTGTCTCCTGTGAAAAGCAGTCAATCACTAATATCCCTTCTCCTCAGCACAACATTACCATTGCTCCAGTTGCCAAGATACTGCAACTAACAACCAGACAGCTCCATAGTGTAACAGTTAGTACCCTTACTGACTGAAAGGCAACAGATGGGCTCGTCGGAGATTTGAACCCGTGATCTCTCGCACCCCAAGCGAGAATCATACCCCTAGACCAACGAGCCATGTGGACAGCAGAGTCCACTGCTAGAAATGCAAAACATCCTCCAAAAAAATCGCCAAAAATCATTTCAAAATAAAAGCCAGTTTAGATAATTTTATTTGTATCTTTAGCTCAGATGTAGCAAAGCGCAACAATGCTGTCAATAAGGATTTTTCCCATTTGGGTTACTTGAAGTGATGGTGGCCACTGATGCAACACTCCGTTTATAACAGTTTTACATTTAATGAAATACTTCACTGCAAAAATGACACACATATGACATTATGGGAAATCTCAAAACTGTGTCCAAATGTTTGGAGGAGAAAATGGAAGAAAGATGTGTTTGACAGCCTTTTGGACACACAACCAGTCAGCGTGACCCATCCAACCTCACAATATTTCATGGTGTGGTTGAAAGAGGAGAGAGAAAATTGGAAATGTAGGTTAAAGAAACCTGAGCTTGAACCTCACTCAGGTACAACCTCAGATGCCGAAACCCGGGATTGAACCAGGGACCTTTAGATCTTCAGTCTAACGCTCTCCCAACTGAGCTATTTCTGCTGGCTGAGCTCACTAATGCAGGATGTTCTGTTCACCATCTACTTCTCCAAAGTCCCACAGTGAAGGCTTCAAATGCACATGTCTCACAGTGTTATCATGCCAAGAGAAAGAACTGACTGATTCTGACAACGGGACATTACCATGGCCCAGTGACCACGTGGCCTAATGGACAAGGCGTCTGACTTCGGATCAGAAGACTGAGGGTTGGAGTCCATTCGTGGTTGGGAAGTTATGTATTACAGGTTATACCATATTTAATGGTTCTGGTGAAACCAAAGTAGAGGAAAGGGGCAGTGCAAGTTGATCAATGTAGAATGTAGTTTGTTATTTGCATCACTGCCTCAGCAGAGGTGGGTTTTGGGCCCAGCACTCTTCCACTGATCCACTGCTACTTCACACTCAGCTGTGAACCGATCCAATGAGTGCTGTCGTTCTCAGGCTGATGGTGCTGAAAGGAGCACATCATCTGCAAAATCCTCCAGATGCTGACCTGGAACCCCTCCTTACCACGGCTCTCAAAATAATTTTAATAAGAGTTTGGTCTAGACCTGCTCTATATGTACTTGACGTAACAAGAGGTCCCCAGTTCAAATTTGGGTGTCCCCTGCCAAACCTGCATGTTTTCATACGCAAGCATGAACTCTGTTTGACTGTGATGTTTCTCATTTCAGCCCACCTGGTGTTGGTATCGTCTTTCACTGGCTTCTATAACTTTTGTTCACAGGGAGATGAAAAATGCCTGAATTAGCTGATTAGTTTTCATTGACAAGAAACAAACTGGCAGTGGTGGTTAATGTTAGCTTTGATGGCACAATGTCAGCTACACAGTGTATTGCAGTCAGCTGTGTATGAGGCAGCTGAGCTGCAGACCAGTCAGGGGGCATCACCTGCCTGGTGAACACATGGCACCAGGATCCACTGTGTCAAGTCAAAGTCAAAAGTAGACCAAGACCTAGAAGAACACACCTTACAGAAGTAGATTTGAAAGAAGAGCAGTTCCTGTCAGAGGGGGACAACTTTTAGTCTCGATCTGATGTTCTTTTCATTTAGACTCCATACAGGCTGTTAATTATTACTTTAATGAAACCAGACAGCAAACCTCACACAGCTCCATAGTGTATCATATTGAATGAAAGACAACAGTTGGGCTCGTCTGGGATTTGAACCCAGGACCTCTCGCACCCTAAGCGAGAATCATACCCCTAGACCAACGAGCCATGTAGCACAAACAAACAGATGATCTGACCCTGACGTGAGTTGAACATGCAACCTTCTGATCTGGAGTCAGATGCGCTACCATTGCACCACAGAGTCACATGGAATGACAAAACTGTGTCCAAACATTTGGAGGATAGAATGGAAGAAAGAGCTCTGACACATCACAAAAGCACATCCAGAAGGATACTGAGATAGGACTTTCAGAAAAAAGCAGCAGGGTAATTATAATATGGTATCGGAGTAATTATAGTCCACACGAGGCCGCAGCCTCTCTGTGTGAAACTTTGGTTGTTGTTAATCATTATTTTCACACTTTAGCTGCTGGTTTGATTTTTCTCCCCTTCTCTATCTGGTGTCCCTTTTTAGACTCCATGAATGTGACTGAGTGTTTTTCTCCCATTTGTGTTTCCTTCCTCTATGATACAGACACAGACTGCAGAGAAACTGGCAGTACTGATGCTTAGCTGCTAAAAGTGTCTGTCTTGTAAACTGGACATTCTGCATTCAAACCCCAGCAGAGCTTCACTCTCAGTGGAGTTCCTAATCATCACTGAAACAAACTGATGAGAATCATCACTTCCTCTATCTGCCATAATTTAGTGGTTGGGGCTGTGTTTAGTATTGATGATTGACTGCTTTCCACAGGAGAAAAACTTTGGTAAGAGTCATGATGGCCACTAATTTTGGAGACATAACACAACGGGTTCGTCCGGGACCTCTCGCACCCTAAGCGAGAATCATACCCCTACAGGATGTCCTGTGACACAGACCAGGAAAGTTGGCCTCATATGGAACATCTTTAGTGGAGAATGGCCAACGATACATGAGGGGAGAAAGATGTGCGGCATTCTGTCCAGCTACAGCTGCGTCAGGTTAAAAACCCGCTCTGATTTGAAATGCTCGCCTTTGATGGAAGTTAAGTCCATAAAAATGGTTGTATTGTTGTCCACACACTCCCTGATGGTCTAGTGGCTAGGATTCGGCACTCTCGCTGCCGTGGCCCGGGTTCGATTCCCGGTCAGAGAAAGCTTTTTTTATTGAAAAATGCAGGTGATTGAGCCCCTAACATAAAAATGTTATCATGCACCTGGGGGTTTTCCAGGTCGAAGTTTCAACGAGCTTTGAGTCTATCCCTGAACTCTGAGTATTGGATTCCAGAACAGTCACTCTGGCCGAGTGGTTAAGATGGTAAAGATGGTGGTAAAGATCAAAAGAGGATGTAGATCAGTGGTAGACGTTCATCAAAATGACAGGACATGCTAGTGGTAGGTCCATTGTTGTAAAGTAAATCCCCATACCGGGAGTCGAACCACGGCCGCCTGGGTGAAAACCAGGAATCCTGACCGCTAGACCATATGGGACTCCAAAGTGCTCAATTTAGGCTCCAGTCTCTTCGGAGACGTAGGTTCAAATCCCACCACTGCCAGTTGCCCCAGCTGTGCGGTACGCTCGACCACTGAGCTACATCCCCTGCATGGTGTGGCAGCTTTAGCAACTTTAGCTAACCACATTCACAAGTCACATTCATGCAGCTTGTATAGAAACAGTTCATTCCATCAGAATGAACCTTCACCTGTTAAGGTAACAGTTTGGTAACAGTCAAAGCTCCGTACACAACAACAGTCCTGCTTCTGTTTACCAAAAGCCTCCAAAGCCCACCCAGAGACCTGCTGTGTTTAGTTCACTTGCTGCTGTATCTCCAAAGAGCTGAAGTCTTGTGGAGAATGTGGGCATCAATCACAACAAGAAGGTGCCCTGTCCTTTGAGGAGGAAACTATCCAGGCTGGAAAATGTTGAGTCACGGGAGCTTTCCTGCCTGTGGTTGTTGTGGCCGAGTGGTTAATGCGATGGACTAGAAATCCATTGGGGTTTCCCCACGCAGGTTTGAATCCTGCCAATAAAGGTTAGTTGTTTTCATGGACCAAGTGTCCCATTTGGGGAGAGACACAGCTAACTGCTGTTGTTAGGACTCATCTAAGAGGAGGAGAGCACTCACTGGTGCTCAGTTATCATTATCAAGGCCGGTGATAGGGACACACCTTTAGTTCCACTTCCAGGTCATGGAAGCCATAATGAGAAGTCATTTCTACTGTGTGCTGTGCTGAAATAGCTCATTTGGGGGAGCGAACAAAAGGACCCACAACAGCTGCTGAAACCCAGGATTGAAACAGGGACCTTTAAATCTTCAATGTAACGCTCTCCCAAACAGGCAGGATCTCTGTGAGACACAAAAGGAGCAACATTTTGGATAATTATAGCTTATTATAGAGCCCACACTTTAAGAACGGCGGCCCTATAAGCATCCAACAGCATCACTGAGTCAGGAGCACAGTGACAACTGTACACATTACTGGAGAAAGTGATAAATGACATTCTGCATCTATTTGAGTCAGTGAGGAAATATGTGAAGAGAAGAAGCTGCTCGTTCTCCTTCAACAGTTTGATCTGAGGAAAAGTCACTTCCTCTTTTCAGGAATCAACTTCTACCATCTGTCCACTAGATGGAGATATCTGAGCATCAACGTAAAAATCCTCCGGTCTTCCATGTGTGAACTATAATACCAGTGAATTAAACAAAGATCGTCCCTGGGTGGGCTCGAACCACCATCCTTTCAGTTAACAGCTGAACGCGCTGACCGATTGCGCCACAGAGACATGATGACCAGTTCCTGTTACAGCCTAAAACCATAAACTGAACATGAATCCAGCACTCAGCGTTACAGCAGCACACCTCTGTTACTGTGGAGCTGTGTCTCTTTTCTACTTTATTATAGATGACAGAAAAAAACTCCAGATAAGAAGCAGCTGTACATGCAGTGACTAGTTCTCCTGCTCAGGTATCGTCTCTCAGGGCATCATGTGTTGTCTTTGTGTGTCTTTGTGTCCGATGCTTCACAGCTCACAGGCCAAAGTACGTGCTGGCCTTCATGGCTGACATGTACAGATGAGTTACCTCAATGTAAGTATCATAGGTACAGCACACAGCTGAAACATTTACTGTTCAGGGTGGAATACGGCACCTCGCTCAGTGCTTGTCCAGGCAAGAAAAGGTTCAGCTGCCAGCTTGTTATATCAACAATGTGTCACATTCTAAAGCAAGGTACTGTTCAGAACAGATAAAAAACTTTATGACACGGACCACTTAAGTTGGTGACAGGTAGAACATCATGTTTCTTGATGTTACTTCATTACATTTGAAAATTGTGAGCTTGGTGTATTTCATTGGCATTTTTGGGGGGGCAGGTGGGACTTGAAAATGAATCCTTGTCAGAAATGATTGAGCAATAAAGAACAACGATAAATGAGGGGAGAGGGGTGAACAACATTAATGGGCTGGAAAACTGTATCTGCCATAGAAGAAGACATTCATAAAGAGTTGAATGTCTTCAACTCTTTCAACTCATTCAAAATGTCATATGAGGGGCTCGTTCAGGATTTGAAACTGGGAACTCTTGCACCCTGAGTGAGAATCATACCTGTACACCAACAAGCCCTGGAAGGAGGAAATGTTGATAGTGTCCATGGTTTTGCACACCACAATTGTCATCCAACAACATAACATTCCTTTATTTTGTTGTTTATGTCTTTATTGCTCACTGCTACAGTTAGTGAAATATAAAACACATATGAATTCTATTTTAATCTGTTCATTTTAAATTCCTGATCTGGTGGCAGCTGCAGCTTTTTTCTAATGTTAAAATGAATGAAGTCAGATTTTGTTGTCTGGTCCTCAGCTCCAGGTGGAGAGTCCTTCAGTTTGTGGAGGATTTCAGTGAAAATAAAGGTCGTGTTGTGTGTATAGTAGCAGCATAAAGACTGGGTCCCGCTGTTTTACTCAGGCTGAACTACAGCGTCTATTCACGGGCGCGATCCCACTACTGAGCGGCACGGGGGCTTTGACCTGCTCCGTGTCCGACCTGGGCCGGTGCACCCCTCCTTAGACGACCTGGTGATCCCGGGCTCCCCCCGGAGCACCATATCGATACCGAACTTAGTGCGGACACCCGATCGACATAGTCCGCTGCAGCCCAGAGCTCCTGAGCTCAAACGCTCCTCCAGCCTCAGCCTCCCGGTAACTTGGATTACAGGCGCGCGCCACCGCACCCGGCGAGGGACGCACTTCCTGATTGGACTTTTAGCCTTTAGCAGTGACGTCACAAAAGGCAGCAGCGCTTCAGACTCACACATCACTTCAAACCTTTGAGGAAGTGACACACAACTGTGAGGAGCCCACGTGTTGACCGACACAGACGTGGTTTCAGAGACAAACAACATGGCAGTGAAGCGCACACTCTTATTTTGAAGGACAGTATTTTTTTTGTCATGCTTTCTTTTATTCTTTTGAGTGTTAATATTGTAGGAAGGAATTTACAGTTACAGATGTTGATGTTCAGGTTTAAAACATACACAAATGCCGGGAGGGAGGTCTGCGAAGCACCGGAAGTAGAATGCATATTTTATTTTGTAATCTCCATTTACCTTCTTGCGCTGCATATTACTTCCTCTTGCTCGCGACTCTCCTTCAAGAAAATTGCGCATTTCTGATGCTCTTTGTATTTTTTTTTTATCGTTTTTGTTGTGTAAATTGAACTAAGTTAGTAAAAAAGACTTACAACGTTGATGTAAACACAGAGTTAAGTTGTAAAACTATATATTTTGTTACTTTCATGCATAATCTCGCTAATTAGAGGAGAAGTGGAGAAGCATGAGTTGCTCGGCTGCTACTTAGCTTATAACGCCAGAGTGTGCTATTGAGACTGGATGCTAACAGGAGCCATGTAGTGACTGTGTTCATGGTGTTACAGAGCACAGAGGGCATGTAGGAGAAAAACCTGTCAACACCTGTGAATGTTTCTTCTCCACAATGCAGGTATGTGAGTTATTCTTTTTTTAGTTTTCTTAGGTTGATGTACATTTTATTTAGTTGGGTTAGGGTTAGTTGTTTGTGCTCTGAAATAAAGCTGGTCCCTTCCGGGTACTTTTCCTGTGTGAGGGGAACAGATGAGCACAGGTGAACCCCATGTGAGGGTCAAACTCACAGCTTTCATATAATGAGACTGCAACATCTAGGCCTGGAAGTCAGCTTAAGTAAGAGTGAGATGGAGGAGACCTGTCAGTGCTGCTTTTCATGTAGAGCAGCTCCGTTTTTAAAAAGTTGGAGTAAAAACTAATATTGCATTGGCCGGGAATCAAACTCGTGAAAGTACACATCGTTCTGCAGTTGTCAGTCAGCAGCAGCAGCAGCAGCAGCAGGTACTGCTCTGAGCTCTGTCCTCTCCCTCCTCCCAAAACGACCACAGTGTTCAAATTTACACATGGAAACTGTCAGTGTGGCTGAACTGGTCTGGTTGCAGAGGACGCTCCAGAATCAAGCCATGTCAAGCCAGTGGGTTTATTTATACCACCTGCTGTTAGTTGTTTCAATTTAATTTAGTTAATGGTATTAAAACGTAAACGTAAACGTAAACGTCTGCGTGTCATGAACTGAAAGCTGTTTAATAATGTGTTAGTCTGTGTTAATTCTGCCATGGGAAAGGTCATAAATGCACGCTATGATAGAATCAACACAAAGACGTCACACTGCACTGGTTTTCTTCTTTTCTCACCTGCCCAGCTCTACCCGTCTGCTGCACCCACCTAATCAGTGCAACCATCTCATTCCACTCATTTTCTGACAGATTATATCTCGTGTTTGTTGCATTCATTTACCCACAGTTTGCCTTGTTTTGATCATACCTGTCTCTGACCCAGCAAAACTTGCAGAGTTGCGGCGTGCCAAGTGAGCCTGAGTGGAGTGAGGGAGGAGCGCTGTATGCACATTAGGACTGAGAGAGAAGCTGCACTCACACACACTCTGTGAGGAAATTCAAGTCATGTGTTTAATGTATAAAAGAGAGACTGCAACAAAAACATCAATTTCATCACACTAGTATTGATCCAGTACTGATGCTGACCTTGGTATCAATACTGTTGATATGTGGATCGATCCGCCCACTCCGACCTGCCAGCAATTTTCCACTCACCTGCTGCACCCACCGAATCAGTTCTACAATCTCATTCCACTCATTTTCTGATAGATTATCTTTAGTGTCTCATATTCATTTCCAGACTGTTTGTCTGGATTTGATCCTCTCTGTGTCTGTGCCTCTTAACCTGACATATAACCAACAGATAAGCAACAGACTGTTAGAGCTCCGCTGTCAAAGAGGCAGATACAGGAAATCATTCCTGCCACATTCCCTCACACTGTACAATAACTCTCATCTGTCTGACAGAGAAAAGTCACATCTCTGATATATAAAAACAAAACAAACTGCTACTTATAGCACCTTATGTGTCATTGTATTCTTATAGTTTGTGTAGTTATTGTATGTTTATAGTTTTTATTATATTGTATATATTTGATATTTTGTTATTATTAGTATCCTGTTACATACTGTACAGCGAGTCTTGCTGCTGTGACATGAGAATTTCCTACTCTGGGATCAATAAATTACATGTAAGGATGTAAGGCATTATTCTTTATTCTTTATTCAATCCCGGGCCATATTCCACATAGTCTGGAGTCATTTAGCCTTTTTACAGCAGTTTCAAAAACAGGTTGGAGCGGTTTTAAATCTGATGTTGTGTCATACTTTGGACTCTGAAGTTATGAGGGTGTGACTTTTCCTCAGCTCAAACAGACACCAGGACTGATGAGGGAGAACAAGCAGCTTCTTCTCTTCACATGAAGCTGGAAAGTGTCAGAAAGTCTCCCTGAAGTGAGTTCAGCAGGTGAGAATCTGTAAATGTGTGAACAGGATCACTGTGATCACATTGTGTTGTTTCACTGTTTGACTGCACAGGAGAGCTTTTCTGGATGCTGATTTGCTGCTTTCAGATATGTAAAATGTAATGTTTCTTCATTATTCACTCTCAATGTCACTTACATTGTTTGCTGCTGCTGGTTTGTTGGTTTGTTTTAATAGAGAGGTCAACCAGCATGTGGAGATATTATTATTAATATTATTATTATAATTATTATTATTATTATTATTATTATTATTATTGGTCTTGGACTTTTCATCTAGAAAATTCCTTTGCAGAAACTTTGAGAGTGCCTCAGGGGGCTGCTGTCAGGATGAGTTTGTGATTTATTTCCTGTGTTCAAAAGTCACCCCGATCACATTCTGGTTTGGAGAAATTTCTTGTTATATTGTTACTATAGTGTTGCCAACGCCTCAGGAAAGAAAGTAGCTATTGGATGTCTTAAAAGTTGCAAAATGGCATCATCGCTTAATTTACATAATTTATTGACAGTAGCGTTGTGTTTTCTGTTGATCCTTGCTTTTTTTTTGTCATTGAAATAGGCTATCACTCCTCTAAATGATGACATGACTGCAACTAATGCTGGTGGAGAGCCACATTAAAAAGGCTCTCCACTCTCTCTCCACTGCTACAAAGAAAAATGACTCACCATGTTCGGATTCAATGGTGTTAGTAAGCACGTTTACATGCACAGTTAAGTCGAGCTGTGGTTATAGCTCGATAAAGCCATCTCATCGGACTTCTGTCCTGGTCCCAGTATAAATGCACAGGATTGAAAACGATTTATTTGTTGACATTGTGTCACCTCCGCTACGATAGGTGGCGATGTGCACTCTTTCAGCTTGGGGGTAATGGGTAACTTCCAACTGAGCTATGACGTCACAGACCACAACAGAGGTGGAAAGAAGCAAAGATCGGTGAGCTAGCAAGTTAGCAACTCAGAGGTAAACTGGCACGACAATGGACAGCCACCTTGTAAATGTGTACATTACTTCGCCATGTTAGCCGGCTGCTTTGTGTGACCAACTATGTTTCTTTTTATGTTTTAAATGCCATTCAACTTCCAGGTCATAGCTTGGTGTGAAACTTAAGCACCTGTGCAGATCACCTCCTCCAGCTCCATTCCGACGGTGTTTACATGTACTTTAAAAGTCCACTTTTGGTCAGACAGACGCTGTAGTTTTTTAGGTGTCAAGTAAACGTGCTTACTGTCGTTCCAAGTATCACACTACTTACCTGCTTTACCTTTAATGGTTTTGTTTTGGTCCATGTAACTGATATATACAAACATTGCTGAACACCACAATATGAAACACAACCGTGCTTCTCACAATTTGAATTCAATGGAAAGTCAAAAACTGATCATATTTTAAACACACCAAAATGGCTTGAACTATTAACAAAAATCACAACCTCTGTAATATAAAACATAATAACAACCAAAGAATAATGTGGCTACGCTCATACATTGGCATGCAGTCAAAATTGATCCCATATTTGTCACACCGTGGTGAGGTTGTCTTGTCTGGGCTCACTGTCTCGTCATTTCCTGTTTTATTTTGAAATGCCTAACTCTCCTCTCGTTTCAGAACACTTGCCCTTCCTCATGTCTCCGGTGTGTCCTTCTGATTACCGATTGTCTCCACCTGTTCCCCATTTTCTCCCCACAGTTCAAATAGTTGTCAAACAGTTGTCTTGTGCCAGTGTGTCGTCATTTCATGTCTCACACCAGCGTACGTCCAAGCCACAGTCCTCGTCTCCTTGCGTAAGCCTTTGATCCTCTACGGAGTGAATTTTTGTTTGTAAATTTATATATCTGAGTTAGCTCGTTTTCAACTATAGCCTTTTGTTTTTCCTCTATATGAGCGATTTTTTTTTTTTTTTTTTTTTTTTTTTTTGTTTGTACAATCTGTTATTTAGATTAATGTTCATAGCTTTTGTGTTTTTCCTCCTCGAGAGTGATTTTGAGTTTTTATACATTTTTATAGAGTTACCTTGATCCTCCGCTTAATAGCGCGAGTGAGTTTTCTTTTGTTTAGTCAGGTTTTCCTCCCTACGGAGAGTTTTGTGTTGTTCCCCTTTTTCCCTCGTGACTCCCTGCTACAGTTAAGGTTTCATAGCCTGGTTTCCTTTATTCACTCGGTTCTGAGGTCATTGCTACCAAGAATAAAGTCTGTGACTGACAAAACCTCTGCTCCTGAGTCCTGTTTGAGTCCCGGCCTGACAATATTGACTGGTACTCCTGGTTGATTGTCATGTTTTGTTTTGTTTGTTTTTTTGTTTTTTTTTTGGATAGGCTGTGCAACCATCTTACTTTCTTTTGAGAATCCTGTTTTTAACACATTTCTCTGGATTCCACTGTTTAACAGGAGGCCCAACCAAAAAAAAAAAAAGATTAGGGTAACAGACACCTTTCCAATTTTTAGTTGAGCTTTATCTGCATGTGTGAAGCATAAAATAAGGCAAAAAAACTGTGTATTTTGAAATAGGTTTGTCATAATTGATTCTAACTGACAGACTGGACAGGGAAAATATTTACATAATGCAGCGAGGCAGTAGGGGTGATTGACTTGGTACCTTCTTCTTCTTCTTCTTCTTTTTTTTTTATCTGTTTGGTTACCTGGATATTTTTCTTTGGTACTGTGCTTGGTGTACTGGAGGTGTGTGCTTATCTAACTCGTGTTTTTATAGTAGTAGTAGTAAATTTTCCACAGCAGCTGAGCCTATCTTTGTCGTGTTATCGCCTTCATAATATTCATCTTACCTTCTTTTTGTTTGCTGTCGTTATGAAAGGCACCCCTGGATGATGTGGTACTGTATTTTATTTAAATAAACACTGGGTCAACTTATTTTTTATTCAATGGCAACAACTCAAAGATTCCCACACTTGGGAACTCCTCCTTAATGGCACCATTATTGAAAAAGTCAGAAATTCACAAAAGTGATGGCTGTTAGTAACACACAGTTAAACAGGCTGAGTACAGCTCCAAAGTTTCAAAGCTCCACCTGTCAACTCAAACCAATCAGTTGACTCAGTCTGACTGAAGCGTGTTCAATGTGTTCAGATATAATCAGGGTTAGGGTTAGGTCAAAATGCACATGAAACCAACAAAACTGACCGGGACTTTATTTTTCTGTCTGACTGAAGATGAAGGTCTGTGTGTGTTTGGATTTGCTTGGTATTTTTGGGTGTGTATCTTTGGAACAAACCGTTTGTCCTGTTTCTTCTTTGTCCTCATTCAGTCAGAAAGTGTTTCCCTCTCAGACCAACTCCGTCCTGAAGATGATGGACTGTGATGAGGAAGAGGAGGCCAGACCAGAGTCTCCAGGATCAACCTGTCTGTCTCTGAAGTCTGACCGGTCCAAAAACTTTTTTCCTCCAGACTTCTGTAATGAACCTGGACCCTCAGAGACAAAGTAAGAGACTGTGAAGATGAGAATGAAAATCTGTTCACAGATTAATATTCATGATCCTGAATCATTAGTGCAGATACAGGAAGACACTGAGATGGATCTTCTGGTTTTATCACCAGAAATGACTCGTGTTTTTTTTTCTACCCAAACATTTTATGACATCAGTCAGATCATGTCAGTTATAAAGAAATGTTTTCACAGAGACAGGAAGAGGAAAAGACATGTCTCTGAAGAGGAGCAGCCGTCCCACTGTGCTCTGTGTCAGGACGTCCTGAAGGATCCAGTCTCTACCAGCTGTGGACACTGGGTCTGCAGACAGTGCTGCACCTCACACTGGGACCAGTCTGCTTCTTCAGGAGACTCCTCCTGTCCCCAGTGTGGACAAAGATCCAGAACCAGACCAGGTCTACAGACCAGCCCCGAACAGAGTGAGACTGAACTTCTGACTGACGTCTTTAGTTTTCTATCAGATCCTCAGACTCTCTGTCTTCAGTCTGACGTTGTTTCTTCTCTGTCAGCAGATCGTGTTCTACAGGAGGCTTTAGATCAACATAAGATCAGTCTGAGGACCAGATGTCAACATGTGACTGAAGGAACAGGAAGTGGAACCCTCCTCAACAGGATCTACACTGAGCTCTACATCACAGAGGGACAGAGTGAAGAGGTTAATACCCAACATGATGTGAGGCAGCTGGAGACAACTTCAAAGAAGAAGACCCTCCATGATGCTCCAATCAAATGTCACCACATCTTTAAAGTCTCACCTGACCAGCAGAGTCCCATCAGACTGGTTCTGACCAACGGCGTCGCTGGAGTTGGAAAAACTTTCTCTGTGCAGAAGTTCAGTCTGGACTGGGCAGAGGGCTTGGAGAACCAGGATGTCAGTCTGCTGGTTCTGCTTTCATTCAGGGAGCTGAACCTGATCAGAGATCAGCAGTACAGTCTTCTCAGGCTGCTTCATGTTTTCCATCCAACATTACAGAAGGTCACAGCAGAGCAGCTGGCTGCCTGTAAAGTTCTGTTCATCCTGGACGGCCTGGATGAAAGCAGACTTTCACTGGACTTCACCAACAGGGAGGTCGTGTCTGATGTCACACAGGAGTCATCGGTCCACCTGCTGCTGACAAACCTCATCCAGGGGAATCTGCTTCCCTCGGCTCTGGTCTGGATCACTTCCAGACCTGCAGCAGCCAGTCAGATCCCTCCTTCATGTGTTGACAGGCTAACAGAAGTCCGAGGCTTCACTGACGCCCAGCAGGAGGAGTACTTCAGGAGGAGGTCCAGGGATGAAGAGCTGTCCAACAGAATCATCTCACACATCAAGAAGTCCAAGAGCCTTCACATCATGTGTCAAGTCCCAGTTTTCTGCTGGATCATCGCTACAGTTCTGGAGCACATGTTGACTACAGACCAGCAAGGAGAGCTGCCCCAGACCATGACTGACCTGTACTCACACTTCCTGCTGGTGCAGACCAGGAGGAAGAGGATCAAGTACCATGAGGGACATGAGACAAGTCCACAGGAGCTGATGGAGGCTGACAGGGAAGTTCTTCTGAAGCTGGGCAGGCTGGCGTTTGAACATCTGGAGAAAGGGAACATCATGTTCTACCAAGAAGACCTGGAGCAGTGTGGTCTTGATGTCACAGAGGCCTCGGTGTACTCAGGACTCTGTACTGAGATCTTCAAAGCAGAGAGTGTGATCTTCCAGAAAACAGTCTACTGCTTTGTTCATCTGAGTGTTCAGGAGTTTCTGGCTGCAGTCTACATGTTCCACTGTCACACCAACAGGAACAAGGAGGTCCTGAAGAACTTTCTGGGAAAAAAACACCAAGATTCAGCCCTGAAGGACTTTCTGATGGCAGTCCTGGAGAAATCCCTCAGAAATAAAAATAGTCACCTGGACTTGTTTGTCTGCTTCCTTCATGGTCTCTCTCTGCAGTCCAACCAGAGACTCTTAGGAGGTCTGCTGGGTCAGACAGAAACCAAACCAGAGACCATCCAGAGAGCCATCAACAACCTGAAGAAGATGAACAGTTATTTTATCTCTCCTGACAGAAGCATCAACATCTTCCACTGTCTGATGGAGCTGAAGGATCACTTAGTTCATCAGGAGATCCAGGAGTTCCTGAAGTCAGAAACCAGATCAGAGAAGGAACTCTCCGAGATCCACTGCTCAGGTCTGGCCTACATGCTACAGATGTCAGAGGACGTTCTGGATGAGTTAGACCTGAAGAAGTACAACACATCAGAGGAGGGACGACGGAGACTGATCCCAGCTGTGAGGAACTGCAGGAAGGCTCGGTGAGTCCACTCTCATTCTCATCAATCCTTCTGATGTGTTAAAATCAAATCTGATTCAGATGGTGTTTCACTGTCAGCTGTTTGTTTTCAGATGATTCAAATGCTGCCAGAGATAAATATTCACTTAGTTGTGTTTCTAGTGGAAATCCTGAAGACTGATGACATCAGCAGGTATCAGTGACTGATCATCTTCATAGCTTCACTGTTCCCCTCAACTCAGTGAAAGTCAAAACAGTAGACAGTCAAATCTTTTCAGGTCAACGTGGCCTCATGGTCCCTTCAGAGGAGATAAACCTGGATCAGGTCCCTGACAGACTGAGGACCTGATGGAAGACCAACTGACCACATTTTGTCTCTTCATATGAAAAATGTAAACTCAGATGGTGTGAGAGAGATGAGAACAACAGTTTCATGTCAGAGAGAAAAGATTCAGTGAAAAGAGAAAATCTGAATCCACACAGGAAGTCTTGGCGTCTTTAGTCCTTGAACCCTCCAGATTAATATGTAGTGTCATCTTTCACAGTGACATGTGGTCTAATATGTGTCATCACAGACTTGTTGGTTGTGGACTCTCAGAGACTGAGTGTGATGTCGTGGCCTCAGCTCTAAAGTCCAACCCCTCCCATCTGAGAGACCTGGACCTGAGTCAGAACCACATAGAGGATTCAGGACTGAAGCTGGTGTGTGCTGGACTGGAGAGTCCAAACTGTGGACTGGAGACTCTGAGGTCAGTTCACTGACTGGACCGGCTGTAGTTTGAGTGTTGTTGTTGTTTGGATGAAGTGTGTTGAGACATGATGATGACCCACAATAACATAAAGACCATTGAGGACATTTCTGATTGATTGTTAATGATTTGTTCTTCATCTTTAATTCTTTACTCAGGTTGATGAACTGCAGTTTGTCAGAGATCAGCTGTTCTTCTCTGGGCTCAGCTCTGAAGTCCAACCCCTCCCATCTCAGAGAACTGGACCTGAGTCACAACGACCTGAAGGATTCAGGACTGAAGGATCTGTGTGGTTTTCTGGAGAGTCCTCACTGCAGACTGGAGACTCTGAGGTCAGTTCAGTTATTTTTTTAGATCTTTTATGTTTAATCCAGAAATCGTCCACACATAGAACTTGAATTTATTCTCTTTGGATCAACAGTATTTTAAATAGTTTCCAGTTGTTCTTTTGTTGTTGTTGTTGTTGTTATATAATCGTTGAACCATCCATCTTCTACCACTTTTCTATTTCTGGGTCACGGGGGTGCTGGAGCCAATCCCAGGTAACTCTGGGCGAAGGTGGGTTACCCTGGATAGGTCACCAATCCATCACAGGGCCAGCATACAAAGATAAACAACCACTCTCTCACTCAGAACTACAGACGATTTCGAGTCACCAGTTAACTTAGACACGCACGTCTTTGGACGATGGGAGGAAACCTGAGTACCTGGAGGAAACTCATGCAGATGGGGAGACCATGCAAACTCCACACAGAAAGGCCCCAGGCCAGGAACCAAACCTGCGACCTTCTTATTGTAGGGCAGCGCTAACCACTACGCCGCTGTGCTGCCCTATTATTATTATTATTATTATTATTATTATTATTATTATTATCGTTGTTGCTATTATCATGACTGTTGTTGTTGTTGTAATAATAATAATGCTATGTCGTGTGTGGACATACGTTTCATACTTGCATACGTTGTTCCAGTCATACTGGTGTTTGATTTAGGGATGCACTGATCCACATTTTTTCACTTCTGATACGATCCCGATAACTGAATTTGGGTATCTACCGATACCAGAGCTCTGCTTGCTTTAATATAATTAACATTGTTTTTGATTTTATATGTGGCTGTAATAAATTCCTCTCTCCGGACGGCAGTTGAAATGTTAGCGACCACTGATCTACATGATTTGTTCTCTCACACACACACACACATTATAGAAGAGAGTGAAAGTATGAACTCCCAGATGAACACAGTGTTCAGACTTGTTCAGGGTTCTACCTGCAGACTGAGCTAAAACTCTGACAGCTGGGTTAAATGTCATGTGTTGGTCCAACGTCAGGACAAGACATTTCATCTTCAAATATATCATTAATGATGAGTTAGATTTTCTGTCTTGAGCTTTGCTGCTTGTTTGTAGACTGTTTGACTGGTTTTAGAGTGGACTTACCTGCCAGAGCTCAGAATGTTATACAGGAGTTCATATGTGTCAGAATCAGAGATAGAAATAAAGTTGGGCTGACTCTGCTGTTTGGTTATTTCTGATGTGTTAAAATCACAACGTTGTAAGTTTGAGTCAGTTCAGGTTCTTCAGTGTTGTTTTATTTTCTCATGAAATCTTGTCACTGTTTGTATTTGACTGTTGTGAAGCTGCTTCCTGTTGGTTCAGCTGTTTGACTTTCATTTTCTAAACTTCTACTTTCTAAACCTTCAGCTCTGAACAGATGATGAAACATTAAACACTTTCAAGCAGGAACTTTGTCTCCTAAAGTCACATCTTTTATTCTTCACTCAGGTTGAGAAACTGCAGTTTGTCAGAGATCAGCTGTTCTTCTCTGGTCTCAGCTCTGAAGTCCAACCCCTCCAATCTCAGAGAACTGGACCTGAGTTGGAAAGACCTGCAGGATTCAGGACTGAAGGATCTGTGTGGTTTTCTGAAGAGTCCTCACTGTAGACTGGAGAGATTGAGGTCAGTTCAGTTGTTGTATTTGAGCAGGGGTCACCAACTCCGGTCCTGGACGGCTACTGCCCTGCATGTTTTAGATGTTTCCTGCTCTAACACACCTGATTCAAATGAGTGACTCCTGATCAGACTTCAGCAGAGTTTGATGACAAACTGATTATTTCAATCGGGTTTGTTGGAGCAGGAAACATCTAAAGCATGCAGGGCAGTAGCTGTCCAGGACCGGAGTTGGTGACCCCTGTATTAGAGCTTTTATCTTTATCAGAAACTGAATTTATATCAGCATAGAACTTGAGTTTATTTATTTTGGATCAGCAACAGTTTAAATAGTATTTGTTTCATGATTCATATTCTTCTCACTGACTGATTCTCCAGGTTCATTTTTAATATGATTGATTATAAATGATTTGATCTTCATCTTTTATTCTTTACTCAGGTTGGAGAGCTGCAGTTTGTCAGAGATCAGCTGTTCTTCTCTGGTCTCAGCTCTGAAGTCCAACCCCTCCCATCTCAGAGAACTGGACCTGAGTCACAACAATGACCTTCAAGATTCAGGACTGAAGGAGCTGTGTTCAGGACTGGAGAGTCCAGATTGCAGACTGGAGACTCTGAGGTTGTTCAGTTTTGGTTGTAGATTTTTTTTCCCTTTAATCCAGAAATCATCTACACATAGAACTTGAATTTGTTCAATTTTAATCAACACGTTGTTTCATGTTTCCAGTTGTTTTGTTGTTGTTGTTGTTGTTATTATTATTATTATTATTATTATTATTGTTGTTGTTGTTGTTGATGATGATAATGAAAGTTGTCATTCTTTTCCAAAAGTTGAATTTTAATTTACTTTTTTAATGTATGAATAATGAAAAGTCTTAGAGAACTGAACTGTTGGTTTCAAATGTTTGTTCACCAGACAGAAACCAGGACCAAGGGAGACCTTTAGTCCTGGATCAGGGCTGCATATTTAGAGTCTTGGTCTCTGTATTGGAACAAGGTCTGAGGTGAACCAGGAACACTTGAGATGTTAAAGTGGGTGATGAGTTTGAAAAGATGGAGAAGTTCTGGATCAGGAATTTCTGACTGATTATTTGTTCTTTTTTCAGGTTGAGATGCTGTTGGTTGTCAAAGATCAGCTGTTCTTCTCTGGCCTCAGCTCTGAAGTCCAACCCCTCCCATCTCAGAGAACTGGACCTGAGAGGAAACCTCCTGCAGGATCCAGATGTGAAGGAGCTGCGTGATCTTGTGGAGAGTCCAGACTGCAGACTGGAGACTCTGATGTCAGTCCACTGTGGTAGATCTTTAATCCACCGCTGAATCTAATGTCCTAATAAATGTCTTCAGACTTGGAGGGTGTGGAGCTGAGGACCAGAGTCAGTTGTGTTGTTGAGACTCCAGCCCTCATGGGGCTTTCAGACACGTGGCCGTGGCCCCCCTGTGCTCTGAAAGCTGTTATTTCCAAAGGATTGGAGCTCCACCACAGGTTTCCCTGCACTGAGCACAGTTCATGTGCAGCACAGTGATAGTTGTGTTTCTTTGTGGTGTGGTCATACTCAGTCAGTGTGTTTCTGCAGTAGATGGAGTTCAGAGCAGCGGTACAGAAGCTGAGTGATGAGCTGCTGTGGACGGAGTCAACATCAAAAAGCTCTTCTACACACTTTGAAAACAAACAGTCCCACACATGTTGAAATGTTCTTCATTTAGAAGATTTTACAGCTTCATCTTCACATCAAAGCAGAACTTTCCTTTGCTGCCACATATTTATGAAGCAGCCAATTGCTGTATTCCTACACACAAGTATGTCCTGTATTCCACTGCAGCCGCAGGTCAGCTGAGGGAATCACTTTGTTTTAGAGTGAGGAGCTGCTGAACTTCAGCCTCCAGTGGCTGAAATGACAATTACACTAAAGAAACACTTCAAACATCCAGACAGAATGTGGTGGAACTTTGTTTTTAAGTCTTCTCAACATTTCTGATTTTTACATTTCTGCATTTTATCTGCATCTTTTATTCCTTATTCAGATTTGACAACTCCAGTTTGTCAGAGATCAGCTGCTGTTCTCTGGTCTCAGCTCTGAAGTCCAACCCCTCCCATCTCAGAGAACTGGAGCTGAGTCACAACAATGACCTGCAGGATTCAGGACTGAAGGATCTGTGTGGTTTTCTGAAGAGTCCTCACTGTAGACTGGAGACTCTGAGGTCAGACTCATGTTTTATTTCTGCTCTCAGATTAATATGATGTTACAGTTGTGGTGACTCTGACTTTCAGACAGGTTTATATTTATGATGGAAAATCCTCTTCAGGTTTTTAACATGTAAACTGTTAAATGGTTTGAAAGCAGCCTTGGAAAACTGATTTCTATTAATTTGAAAATTACATTTTAATTGCAAGCAGTTTATCAATCAATCTTGTATTTTTGAAAGGGGGCATCATATATTAATGAATATTTGTATGTTAACATGCAGATTTTAGTCTGTGTTTTTTTTTTTTTTTCATTTATTTATTTATTTGCCTGTCAAATTGAAAGCAACTGCCCTTTGTTTGTCTAAGAAGATGTTTGGCCTCTTATCTCAGGGGCTTCATCAGTTCATCAGTCCTCACTAGTCAGACAGTGGAGTTGGACCCAGGTATTTAACCTCTGTAGGAGTGTTCACAAAGCTCCTTGTGACAACAGCCCATTAGAGGAGTTCCACTGACCTTTGTTAGTCCGCTACTGTAGATACATTTGTGTGTCATTTCTGTTGTGGAAATTCTCTGTTCCTGGTGAAGAATGAAATAGACTTTTTCCGGCTGACAAGTTTTTATTTTCTTTGCAAAGAAAAAGTCAATCATCACACGAGCAGGAAAAATGAAAGAATTCATAAATCACTCGTATAGAATATTAATTTCAGTTAACTGGCCCAGGGATGGTGATGCAAAGTGTCAGAATGAAATATCTTTTTAGTAATTCTATGATCAGGCAGCTTCACAGATCTGTTCCACAGCTGGAGCATTTGTCTCTTATGTCTGATACTCAAGGGCTCCCAACCCAAATCACCATGAAGAGCCAACACTGAGGTCAATCTGTGTTCTGCTGTAAGATAACCAATAGCTCTATGATGCTGAGTATTACAAAGAGAATATTCACAGAATCCCCAGACAGCAGAAGCATCATCTGACACACACACACACACACACACACACACACACTACAGAACAGAGTGAAAGTATGAACTCCCAGATGAGCACAGTGTTCAGACTTGTTCAGGGCCCTACCTGCAGACTGAGCTAAAACACTGACAGCTGGGTTAAATGTCATGTGTTGGTCCAACGTCAGGCCAAGACATTTATACTGATCAGTGTAGGACAGCAGTACTGTCCCAAGATTAACAACATTCAACTTGGCCTAAAATGCTCCACTTGTGTTTTGTCTTGGTTCTCCATTAGTCTCCACCTCCAGCACTGTTTTGGAACAGTGTTCAACATAACATGAACATTTTTTCTTTCTTAGCCAACAGAATAGAATCATCCACATGTAACATGGCTCTATTGGTTCAGTTTGGGATACTTCAGCCATAATAACAATTTAGTTTGAATATCAAACAGATTGTCAGATCCAACAGGATGATGCTGTGCCAGACCATGTAAATGTGCCAGTGGTGGGATTTCATGGGGAACTTGTATTTTGATGCAAATGAGTCCAACAAATCCCCCCATCTATATGTTACAGGTACCAGCAATGTAAGGCCTCTCAGCTTCAGTTATGGTTTTGGTGTCTTTGTCCCGGGGGTGAAACTTCTGCACAGTGTCTGGTCCAGCAAAGGAGAAAACACGTGTGACTGCTCTGTTGTCGTACCATTTGACGGCACAGATGTTGTGGTTCCCCTCCACTCGCATATCAAAGCGTCCTCTCCCCTTTTTCTTCAAGCTCGTTTCATCCTCAAGATTGCAGTTGGGTAGGCGTACCTGTCTGGATGTTCGCACAGTCCAGGAATCAAGGAGCTTAACCAGCAATTTATTTAAATATATCAAAGTATTGTCTTTTCAATGCAAATGCTAATCAACATTCCACTACATTCATACAATGTACTGGTACAATGTAATTCATACAATGCACAACTTGGCCCTGCCTTGTTTGTTTGTCATCAAAGCGTATGACACGGGACAAAACTTGGAATGTCTTCAGAGACATGGTGGCTGGAAATATTGCCTTTCCAGTCTCAGCGTTCCAAAGGCTTGCTTGCTTAATCTTTTGATTTGTAAACTCATGCCAAAATGAGCAGGCCAATGTAGGCTTCCAAGTCAACTACATCCAAATTTTCCCAAGTGTCCCCATCTTCAATATGGCTGACTGTATATCTGGTTGGGCCTGGAACCGTTTTGATAATATTAGCAGCACTAAGTCTATCCTGCTGTTGAAGTGGAGAAGGGACCATATTTTCATTTTGGAGGGGATCGTGTCGCTGGTGGTTGAGTGACAACAGGAGGGTCAGCACTCTCATTCCCATCAGATGACGATGGCTCCAAATCAGGGTCCTCCACAACAAAATGATTTGGATAGAGAGCAAGCTTTTATGTGTTTGATCCTCCCTTTGAATGAACTACCAATGTCTTTGACGGGGAGAACCCGCCCTCCACAGCACGGGAAATATCAGTTCTACTTCAGAAGGTGTTAGTAATATGTCAGATACACACACACATTCATACCCCCCAAGTCATGTATCAACTTAAAAGTATCAATTCTGCACCTATATGTGTGGGAATGTTAGGTCACACATGGGTCACACAGGCAGACCAGTTTTACACAGCTGAAACAGCTTGGGGTCAAATTGACCCCAGAGGAATACCAATGTGTGCAATATGTGTTCAGCACATTGAAAAATGTCTTCATGATAATTTTATGCTTAATCAATTTTTACCATCAAATTTGGAAAAGTCATGAAATACGAAGCAAAAAAAAAAAAACAGTCAACTAATATTTTTTGAATGATAAAAATTGTATGTGGTCAAATTGACCTGAAGGATAATAGGAGGGTTAAGTATGATTTCCACATTCAGCTGTTCATGTTTCTTCAAATATATAATTCATGATAAGTTTGGTTTTCTGTGTAGAACCTTTGCATCTTGTTTGCAGACTGTTTCGACTGGTTTTAGAGTGGACTTACCTGCCGGAGCTCAGATTGTTATACAGGAGTTCATATGTGGCAGAATCAGAGATAGAAATAAAATTTGGCTGACTCTGCTGTTTGGTTATTTCTGATGTGTTCAAATCACAATGTTGACAGTTTGAGTCAGTTCAGGTTTTTTAGTGTTGTTTCATTTTCTCCTTAAATCTTGTCACTGTTTGTATTTGACTGTTGTGAAGCTGCTTCCTGTTGGTTCAGCTGTTTGACTTTCATTTTCTAAACTTCTACTTTCTAAACCTTCAACTCTGAACAGATGATGAAACACTGAACACTTTCAAGCAGGAACTTTGTCTCCTAAAGTCACATCTTTTATTCTTTACTCAGGTTGAAGAGCTGCAGATTGTCAGAGATCAGCTGTTCTTCTCTGGTCTCAGCTCTGAAGTCCAACCCCTCCCATCTCAGAGAACTGGACCTGAGTCACAACGACCTGAAGGATTCAGGACTGAAGGATCTGTGTGGTTTTCTGAAGAGTCCTCACTGCAGACTGGAGACTCTGAGGTCAGACTCATGTTTTATTTCTGCTCTCAGATTAATATGATGTTACAGTTGTGGTGACTCTGACCTGCAGACAGGTTTATATTTATGAGGGAAAGTCCTCTTCAGGTTTTAGACATTTAACTGTTAAATGGTTGAAAATATATTTTCAAAAAGTTTGTTTCAAAATGACATCGGAATGGAAAACATTAATCTAATGTTTTTGAAAGGGGACATTGTATATGAATTTTAAATATTAAAATCTTATTTCAATGTTTCTTAGAATCATCCAAAATCAAAGAAATCAACACAAACATAAACCCTTTTGCCAACAAAAACACCTCTGAGGTGCTCATACACAGAACAACAAAACTGTAATGGGGTCGCTCTCTCACCCAAGAATGGCACAAGTCTAGACTGGAACAGCTGAGAACTTTATTGACTACGTGCAATAGCCCAAACAGACGGCAGGCAGAGGCAGAGTCTAGAGACAGGCAGCAGGTCAGGTTACCGGGGCAGAGATGAGGAGTAGTGGTCTGGGGCCGAAGGCAGGTTAGGCCCCAGGAGGTCCGTCGGGAAAGCTGAGCGTAATGCAAAGACAATCTGGCAGAGAGGCAGAGTGGAGGAGCTGGTTAAGGGGAGTCTGGGAGGAACAGATGAGTCTGTTTATCCTGATTAAGAGAGGTAAGCAGGCAGGTAGAGTGGGTGGTGGAGGGGAGAACCAGGAGTGGACTATGACAAAAACAAAACATGGATCTGACTTTCTACTTCATCCAGTTTATATTGATTTCATCCACATGTAACATGGCTCTATTGGTTCAGTTTGGGATATTTCAGTCATAATGCCAATTTAGTTTGAATATCAGACAGATTGTCAGAACTAATGCTTTCATTTTCCAAGGAACCTTCCCACCTGGTCCATTATTAGAATAATAATGTTTACATGAACCACTGACCCCAAAGCAGTTACATGAATGTACATGACCAACACACTGCAGCAGTGGAAATAAGGTGGCTCCAAACATACCTAATGTAAACATCACCACCTCAGGAAAACATCCATTTTGCTGTGATTGTGTAGCAAAGCTTTAGTCCAATCAGCTGCAGTGGTTTGGTTCCACACTAAGATAAGGATTGGCTCTAAGGGCTGGTCTGCTGGGGGAGCAGTTGCCCCGTTGCCCTCCTCTCTCTGCTGCAGGAAACATGTTTGCTCCGTCAGTAAGTTCAAGTTCTTTGAGGTGTTGTTTCATTTTCTCATTAAATCTTGTCACTGTTTGTATTTGACTGTTGTGAAGCTGCTTCCTGTTGGTTCAGCTGTTTGAATTTCATTTTCTAAACTTCTACTTTCTAAACTTTCAGTTCTGAAAAGAATGATGAAAAATTGAACACTCTCAAGCAGGAACTTTGTCTCCTAAAGTCACATCTTTTATTCTTTACTCAGGTTGATGAGCTGCAGTTTGTCAGAGATCAGCTGTTCTTCTCTGGTCTCAGCTCTGAAGTCCAACCCCTCCCATCTCAGAGAACTGGACCTGAGTCTGAACGACCTGGAGGATTCAGGACTGAAGGATCTGTGTGGTTTTCTGGAGAGTCCTCACTGTAGACTGGAGACTCTGAGGTCAGACTCATGTTTTATTTCTGCTCTCAGATTAATATGATGTTACAGTTGTGGTGACTCTGACCTGCAGACATCAGGCTGATATTATACTGATCCTCACTGAGGATCTTCATGCTGACGTCTGTTTTCTTCTTCTCTGGTTTAGTCCAGTCAGTGTGGCAGAGAAATGTTGAACTACAGATTTAAAACTTCAAAAAAAAAAAAAAAATCCTTCAGTGTTTCAATGACAGGAAATATTTTTCCTCACTGAAATGGACAAATTATATATTCAGTGGGGTCGGAATCATTCACTCTGGAACAATTCGATTTGATTTGGATTTTTGGGGTTATGATTCGATTCAAAATTGATTCTTTATTCAAGATAATTTTCGATTGAAAACAATTCGATTCATAGTCATTTCTGCTTCAATCTATAGGTGTGCAAAGGATCCTCATGATCTACTCCAGTCTGCTTTGCAAGACAAAATGATGAATGGAGACATTAAAGTTTCTTTTTCACATTTATTAAGTTTTAAACATTTATCCATGCTCAGATGGAATTGTTGCAACTGTTGTTTAATACAATATCACATATTGCTTTAATAGCAAAAATAAAAGTGTCTCTTTAAAAAAAAAGATCATGCTGCCTTTTAAGTTTTAAGGAAAGTGCCTTTTCAAATGTGTGTGGACCACAACTGCTACTCTGAGCAGCAAGCTATAAAATAAGTCATGTCAAGCTCGGTAAAAACCAAAATGAGTCAGAATCTTTGCCTGCAACAAGGACGGGGCCTGTTGAATCTCTCTTTCCTCCATTATTGTAGTTTCCTCCTTGTTTTGGTGCATGTGTATGTTCCAGAACCAGCTCCGTGGTGACGTCAGACAGCGTCTTTGTCAGCATTGTTTTATTTTTTACATCGATTTTGGGACATTTTGAATTGATTCTGAATCATAGTAAATGAGAATTGTGATTCTTGTATCAATAGTTTGTTTTGTTTTTTTTTTTCCCTTTGGGTACAGCACTAATATTCAGTGTTTTCCTGTTCCAACACGACTATAAAGTCATGTGACTCAAGCAGACTGAAAGATTCAGACCAAACTCAGCATGTTAAACGTGGTCACCGCTGAATGAAGTGAAAATGTTCCAGATGATGTGAATCATGTTGGCTTGATGAAACATTGAACACTTTCAAGCAGGAACTTTGTCTCCTAAAGTCACATCTTTTATTCTTTACTTCGGTTGGAGAACTGCAGTTTGCTGTTTTAACTTTGGAAAACAGATTTTTATTAAATTGAAAAAGACGTTTTAATTGCATGCAGTTTATCAATCAATTTTGTATTTTTGAAAGGGGACATCATATATTCATATATATTTGTGTGTTAGTCTTCAGATTTTAGTCTGTGGTTCATTTCATTTATTAATTTATTTGCATGTCATTCATAAAAATGTCCAACCCACATGGGTTTATAAGACGTATTTAATCATCCAGTGGCTGTTGTAACAACCTGAACTCTCATATATCTGCATATAAACATACACACATACATTATTTTCCTTTTCTCAAGTCATAATGGTACATTTTAAACAAAACAATCAACCAAAGAAAAATATTTTGCCTTCTTTCCCAAACCACAGAAATAAAATCATCTACCACAAGTCCCTTCACTCAAACATAATTCGCTCTGAACAGATGATGAAACACAAAACACACTGCAATTTCCCAGTCTGGGATAAATAAAGTATCTATCTATCTTTCAAGCAGGAACTTTGTCTCCTAAAGTCACATCTTTTATTCTTTGCTCAGGTTGAGACGCTGCAGTTTGTCAGAGATCAGCTGTTCTTCTCTGGTCTCAGCTCTGAAGTCCAACCCCTCCCATCTCAGAGAACTGGACCTGAGTCTGAACTACCTGAAGGATTCAGACCTGAAGGATCTGTCTGATCTTGTGAAGAGTCCAAACTTCAGACTGGAGACTCTGAGGTCAGACTCATGTTTTATTTCTGCTACAGTTGGACTCAGTTCATGTTCCTTTCAGTAATATTGTTTAACCCTAACCCTCAGTGAAGCTGTGAGAGGAGAACAGAAACAGATTTCAGAATTAGACAGAAAGAGAGAAAACAGTCCGCCAATCAGATCAGTCAGAGGACTGTTGTGATCATGTGACCATCAAATGAAGCAGATTCCAGCTGAAGAACTCAGAGATGTTCAGATTCTGGTCCTCGTCCATCAAACTGTCAGATCTGAGCTGAGACTGTTTGTTCTCTGATCAGGTTCATCTGTCACAGCTCTGAGATCAGTCTGACTGAAAGCTGCACATCACTGATCTTCATTCATCACACTGTCACCATGTGGTCTGTCTGTCTGTCTGCCTGTCTGCCTGTCTGTCTGTTTGAGTCTCTCTGTTTAAATGGACCTTCAGTAAATCATCAGTAAAGTGATGAACCTTCATGACTCAGCTCTTTATCTCCACTGTGGACTCAGAGAAATGTGCTGAGTCAGCAGACTTGAGGTCTGTGAGTTTCCAGCTCAGTGTGTTCACTCCAACACGTTAACATGAGCTGAGAGGAAGCAGCTGCTGCACATCTGGACTGAACAGGACTGAAGTCCCTGCAGGTCTTTATGCTGGATCTGCATCACTGACTGACAGCTGATGGACAGAGTCAGGAAACACTGATGGATCTGCTCTCTTCTTCTTCTCTACACAGCTGGAAGTGGAGGCGGTGAAGAGGAAGGTGTCTGCTGATGGAGGATCAGCTGCTTCCTGATGATCCAGATGTTGCAGCAGCAGCTTGTCCAGACTCTGGACCATGTTCCTGGGAGGTGGAGAGGAGAGCTTCATCCAGCAGAGACTGACAGAGGAATCAGAACTGGTCTGAGAACAGAGTCCAGTCCACCATGATCCCAGAGACTCCTCAAGTCCTCCTCTCCTCTCAGCCAGCTCCTCCAAACTCCACCTGGGGTTTAGGTTCAGCTTCTTCTGGACCCTTTGTGCCGCTTTGGGGACATTTCTACAAGCATTTTCTTTTGTTGGTATAAAACATTTTCTTGTGAAACACGTTGGCCCTTTCTTCCCTTCATAAAATGTAAATATGTTTTGTTTGTTTTTTTTTTATCTCAAATAATTCTTATTCTTTTTTTATTATTCTAAATTCTTCTTTTTAACATGTTGCAAAAAATTTCTTATGTAAATAAATAACATGATACTGAAAGAGCAAAACTCAGGAAACTGCAGCAGTTTGAAAGGACAATTTTAATTTTGTGTCCTAAATGACCTTTGCATGACAAACAACATCCTGTTTTAATCTGAGTGGATGGTGATGTGGCCCGGGTGGGGGGATATTGTCTCGTTTATTAAAAATTTTTAATGTGTAAAGCACTTTGTGCCACATAATTTGTTTGAAAAGTGTTGTATAAATGAAGTTTAAAAGATTGATATAATACAGTCCAGTAATGTTCTAGCGGAGTCGTGCAGCAGACTCTCAGCTCAGTGTGTGAATGTGCTGCTGCTGAACTGGGACTCATGAGTTCCACTCTGAACCAATGAGTCATGAATCATGAGTCTGACTGTGAACCAGTCTACAGTATGTGCTGTGGGTGAGTGACAGCTCATAGCGGGGAGGGAAAGGGAGTGAAACAGCAAACCAGAGCTGCTGCTTTTCCTCCTTCTTTCTATATGAACATGAGCACCATGATGCACACTGCTGTGTTCTCATATCAAGCTCATGTTCACCTTCTTTCTTTCACAGGGAGAACATGAAAGAAGCTGAAGCTGAACTCAGCCTTCCAACTTTAGTGCTCCGTGTCACAGACTGATCCATTTTCTGACGTTATAGTCCACACCAGGCTGCAGCCTCTCTGTGTGACACTTTGTTCATCATTATTTTCACACTTTACTTCCTGCTTCTTTTCATTTAGGCTCCATGTAGGCTGTTCATGATGACTTTGTTTGTGTGTGGCTGTTTTCTTCTGAATGTGGGATCTCTGTCTGAATGAAAGTTTCACAATCACTGCCTCAGACTGCATTCAGAAGGAATTGTTGAAGTCATAGAAGCTGAAGAGTTGATGATCAGAGGCTGACAGCTAAAGGAAGCTAGAATGCACACTGCTCTCTGACAGAGTCGGCCTCCCTCCACATTTAGGAGGCTTTTTCACTTCTTACAACAGCTGACAAAGGGCTCATCTGGGATTTGAACCCCGGACCTGTCACACCCTGAGCCAGAATCATCCTGATTGTTCCTGGAATGGTTTGGTTAGTCAGAGTGTGTCTGTGTGTGTTCTTGTCTCTCTGAGTGGTTGGAAATGAAAATGGAGATCGGTAGAAGCAGATGACTCTGAGGATGAATGAATGTTTCACTGGCAACATCAACAAACGTTTACTCACCTCTAAACGCGGCTGTGTGACGTCACTGGAGATCAAAGGCATTTCCTGTCCTTCATCGCTCTCCCACGCGACACCAACTCAAACGTCACACTCGCATTAGATTCAGCCGGAACGGCGCATGCGCACGAAGAATCTCAAGCTTGTCTCGCGAACGAATGAAGTGAAACACAAATCAGCTGTTATGAGACAAATAAGTGGCGTTAAATTGAACTAAAACCAAATCTGTTGGTTTGTTCCTCCTTCTACTTATTAAAATGTGTCTTTTCCTGCTTTCGCTCATTTTTGGAATCTGTGTTTGAATTTGTGCTCATTCAACAGAATGAGCGAAGCGTCGCACTTCGTCCACTTTGTGTGTGTGTGTGTGTGTGTGTGTGCTCTCTCTGCTGGTCTGAGCTCTCAGTTCATTTAAATACTTTGTTGGATCTGTCTGTCTGTATCATGTCAGAAACTCTGAAACACTCTGAACTTCTTGAAAACACGGTGGATTTACTGATATCAAAGAGTCCATGATGGATTATTATAGAAAGATATCAACTTTAATGTAAATACATTGTTGCATATAAACACAGAAATTACAATAATCATCTGTAAAACTTGTAAAAAATGTTGCCGTCTCACTCAGCGGAGGAACAAAGGAGGAGCTTGTGTGAGAAAAACAGAAAAAAGAAGACTCTCCCTGATCGGGTTAGTTGCCACGTTATAAAATGCAGGAAGTACTTGCAGCCAGCAAGCCACAGGCCAGCAAGTGTTGAAGGCTGCCGATGACTAGAGAATCGTGACGTCATTGTAAAACTCTTTACACAAGCATTGGTGGTTCAGTGGTAGAATTCTCGCCTGCCACGCGGGAGGCCCGGGTTCGATTCCCGGCCAATGCAGAGTAACTCTTTACCAGCATCCAGATGTTAGAAACACAGTGCTGCTTGGAAAATACCCTGATAGACTCCAACACACTGTGACTTTGTGAAACAACCAGTGGAGCCCCCTGGTGGTCAGTAGAAGTGCAGCCCCTCTGAGCTGGTGGCAGACCAAGGCTTCAGTCTGCACACATCTTCCACATGTGATGGCACACACACTGTGTATTGTGGCAACATCCGTCCCCTCAGAGAGAATCTGCTCTTTAACCCTCCTGTCGTTTTCACCCCCCGCCCCTTACTTTAGTGTTCCTGCTCTGTTTGATACGGTGGCCGGTAAGTGCAAAACTAAATTACAAAGTGCGAAACACTTTTACAAAGCGTGAAACTAATTTACATGTTGGGAAACATTTTTATCTTTTATTCAACAAAATTACATAAGAAAAACACTTTTCCCACGGACAAAACGAATTGACATTTTAAAAAAAATTCCAAACGACAGAATCTTCCGGAAGGGGAATGTACCAAATGCCGGAAGTGATCCAGAAGAAGATTGACTGTGAGCTCAAAAAGTTTGTATCGGTTTGTGCGGCGGGAAAAGTTTGCGGAGTGAAAGTTTATGGCAGCATGGAGTAAATGATGTTTTGGCCGTTTTGTGGAAACAACTTGAACCAATTTATGCGGTTGTGTTTTCCGTGCGGACGATCTGTAGAATGTTTAACGTTGATGAACGGACCAGACGGAAGGAGCACGCGCACAGGAGACATCTAATAAACAGCCGGAAAATGCTAAACAAGCTAAGTGTAGCATCGCGCTAACTAGCTGAAGCCGCTGTCAGACATGATGTGAATTAAAGTGCACCGTTTCATTTCGCAGCCAATCGTTGTCTTCACGGAATAGCAACGCGTTTAATTAGTATGTGTTGCTAGTTTTTTTTTTTTTTTTTTTTAATGTTAGGCTTTCAGTTATGCTAAATGCACAATTGTTGCTGATTGTTTTAGCTGCTGCTAACTTTCTGTTTTGATACGGAACTCCGTTCATTCCAGCAGAACAACCATGAACATCATATAAACAATTCATGGAGGACAGAAAGTCAAAGTCAACAGAACTGTGGGCCGAAAGGAAACAGGTCCAGGTACGTGTGTGGATATATCTGTAAAATATGGAAGTCAATATGTGTGTGTGTGAAATGAATGATATCTTTTTGTTATTTTAGCAGATAAACATGGATTGATGGCGCCACATGGAGCTGATTTAAAAGCTCAGAGAGGGAAAACACTCCCATTATATACAGATCCGGAGGTAGCAGCACCTGATCTACTGAAGCATGATGTGAAGTTTACACGGTGCAAACATCAGCCTGCGGACTCTTAAAAGGATGATTCCTCTCCAAACGCCATCAGGTTGGAACTTCGTGGACCTGGACAACTGTTTGGCTATCGGACGATGTGGCAGGTACTCAGACAAAAGTCCAATCTTCGAGTGAAGAGAGATGATGTGATGAATGAGAGAGCACGCAGAAGGTTTCTAAGAAGAAGCTGCTACTCAATGGGAGCGAACTGTATGTGGCATGCAGATGGTTCTGATAAACTGGCTCTCTCAGGACGCATGGATGGATTTTTTCACCTAAAGTGCTGTGGCTCCAATGTGGACCGACAAATAACAAGAAGCCAACAGTGATCGCTGAGAATCTCCTCATGAGACTGAGGACTGATTGTGGCACGGAGAATGGCATTATGGCTGCCATTCAGTCTCCCCTACGCCTCCATCATGATGACTGCTGCTCTGGGCCGTCCAGCCACATGTATGGCTCATCCACGAATAAGCAGCGTGTTGAATCCTGGTGGGCCATATTTAGAAGGGGAAGGTAAGTGGCCTTCATGAAGTCATTTTATTATGACTGACCTTTCATTTGATTTTTATCTTTATGTTCTATCGCAGATGAACTCCTCTAAACATATATAATAATTGAGGCTGGGACTTGAACGCGTTCATTTCAAAGCCATTAATTAATATTTTTTGATGGAGTTCCACTTCTACTAATAATATATATTTACTTCCGATTCTATCCATTTCTACAGGTCTCAGTTCTGGATGGAGTTGTTTGATGGATACTTCAACGGGAGCCATGAGCATCAGTGCCTTCTGAGATGTTGCTATGGTGATGTTGGATGAGTGTGTGAGACTGTGGAACAGTCACAGGATTCACACTTCCAGAACAGCGTCATGTCCAATGAACTGTACTGCTGACCACACAGGTAATATTGGTGATAGATGGATATTTCCATGTTTGTTTTATTATTTTATTGCTTAAATGTAAATAAATAATATAAATGCTATTTATTGTATCTAACACAGATTTGGCTCCACAGACTGGATTTGAGATTGAACCAGCTGATTTGGATGCTGTTCCAGAGGCGAGCCTGTCAATAGCTCCATGTGGGGACTCAAACATGCAGGAGGACTTTGACTTTGTTATGGAGCACAAACAACTACAGAATCCAGAGAACTGTGAGTCTGCAACAGAACTGTACATGAAGCTGAAAGAAACTGCTCAGCTGTGAGTCAGTGAGAAAGGGAATTTTCCCTTCCTGCATTATCAAGTGCTTACTCATTGGGGTTTCTGTCCTATTTCTATTTATTTATTTATTTTTTAAATATACATGTCAAGAGCCATGAGATGACTGTGCTGTGATTTGGTATTAGACAAGTAACACAGAATTGAATCAAATATTGCCATGACTGAAAAACATACAATTTTTCTGTTTTAAAATAGTTTGGAAAAAACTCATAACCAATCTATCACAGATGCAATCAGAAGGAAATATTTGCAATTTTTTATTGTTTGTAAACATAACATTTGCATTCCCATTGTTTCATTTCTTCAGATGAACAGGTACCAGAATCATTTGGAAACATCACAAGGAAAAGTGAACGACAAGCTATGAAATCTGATTTGGAGTGGTGGAACACTGCAGTCTGTCTGAACACCAAGTGTCACAGCTTCATTTTTGCTGTGTTTGAAATCAATTGATAAAAATTATAGCAAAGTAATGAGTCCTATTTTTGTATGGAATACAAAACTTCTTGAAATTTGTTTTGTCTAAAACTTAACAGTGAAAATCTTAACTGTGTGGAGAGAAAAAAAACAAACAAAACACCTTTTCGGAGTCTGGTCTCAAGGGGTGATCTAGTTACCAATTACAAGTTACAGTTATAAATCAATGTGTGACTTAAACACTGTGTGTGAATCTAGGAGTGCTAATTTCAATGTGTTTGAACATGTATTGGGAACTGGGAATGGAGAGTCATCCAGGAACTCTATTCTTGGCGATGGTTCCAATCCGGACGGGGGAGGTGAAGTCAGCCCAGCTGCAAACATCAAAACATCCTCCAGAGACACAGCAGCCTGACCTTCTGCAAAGAAAAACCTTCAGTTACATCTTGGCAATGTATTTTCTCAACCAATCATTAAACATTGTGATTTACAAACCTTCACAATAAAAGAGACAGTCAGCCCAGTAGCCCAAAGTTTGACTTTCTTTAAGTCTCCTGTTACTTCCTGACTTTCTTTAAGTCTCCTGTTACTTCCTGATGGACTGAGGTCAGGTTTGAAGAGTCTCAAGTTCCAGACCAGTGAGTGGCTTTTCAGAGTGGCACAGGACAGGGGCCAGCAAAGTAGGCTGTTGCTGCAGTGCAGTCAGAAACTGAAGAGCTGAAAGACCATCTTTGAATCTAAAAAGTCACCACAAACATTGTTTCACATTTAAATGACCTAAAGAAACTTCAATGTTTTCTAAAATGACTATCCACCCAAACATATAGAAATGAGTAAAAATGGTTGTGTTGAACATTACTGATTTAAAGAAGAACTCTGTGTCTTGCTTTGCACTTGGCAGGGTAATTGTTACTCTACAGACTGCAAGAATTACGCACACAAACACAAGACTGGAATGACATGAGCACCTTTTGATTGGCATAAGACAGAGGAAGGGGAGACAGACATCACACAGCAATTATACTAAACTAAGGCACAAATTCTGACACACTGACTCAGAGCTAAAGAATATACATTCTTAATAAACCACAGAGGGGGATGATGAGGCATTTCAAACTAAAATATCTTAAATACAAAAAAATAAAAATCACATCATTACAAATATGATCTTACCTGTCAATTACAGATGAGATGCGGTCAATAATGTATCATCGGAGGGAGTCTGACACGATTTCTTTCTTTTCTTCAACAGTAGCAACACGTCTCAGACAGCCTGCTGTCTGTAACATTGTGCTGCGTCTCATGATGCATTCTCACAGACCATCCACTGAAGAAACATTCTCAATCTGAGATGAAACAACACGTTTTTGAAAAATAGTTCAAGCAACAAAGCGTATGTCATGTGATATATGAAGTTAATGATCATTAACCATTAGTATTGTTTACATCTAACCCTGTTCATACCATTTACATTGTACACCAAGAACTGATGTCCTTCTGGTCCATCAGAAATGGGCCGGTCTTTCAGATGTTTCATCAGTAGAGTTAAAAACTCTCGTCTCAGCCCACCTGTGTCAATTCCTTCTTCCAAAACAGCATCATCTGTGAATTTTACCAGCATGTCACAGGTTTCAGAATATGATGAACATCTTACAAATGCAAATATCTTTCCCATGTTGTCAATAAATTAAAATTCAGTGAGTCACTGTTGTTTTTTTTACTTACCCGTAGTACTCCTGACTGGATTTGTTTCAGGTGGATCCAGATCCTCAGTGTCAGATATTACTGTCTGAAAAACAAATGAAAATGTCTGAAACAACACACTGAAAGCAAAGAACATCAGGCTGCCATAATCTGCCTTAATACCTGTCCAGGCTGAGCTGTGGATGAATCTCTGAAACATGATAAAATTGATAAACTGATTAACTTTATGATTCAGAGTATAACAGAGCTTTGAGTAACATTTAGAGGTAGAGAGGAACCATAAGATTTATAAATAAGATGATTTTGTTATAAATTATATCACACGTATGATATTTTCTACCACATGTTCATCACAATCACATCAACAACTTAAAGACAAATGACTTCTTTTGTAAAAACTAATACCTACCCTTTATCTTCAGGTTTGTGTGGGAGAACTGTGTTGTTTTGTTACAAAAACCTGAGAAGAAAAGCACACAATTGTCAGCAACTTTAAACAGCTTCCATTATTGTTCCCTCACCACATACAGTATATATCAATGGTGAAAGGTTATCAGGGTGTCTGATTGGAATAGTAAATGCCAAATAATCAAGACTTGGTTCTTAGACTTATTGCTTGAAACCAAATGCACATCCTATCAATAAATAAAAAAAAATAAAAAAACTGAATCAAAGTACAAAATGTAAAAATGAACGTACCACAGTTTCAGCTGCATTGAATTCAGCTGTGCTCCTCGATGTGATGACAATTTCAGAATCAGAGTCTGATGTATCAACCTCTGTAGTAAAAACAAACAACACATTATTAATTATGCTACATCAGAGTAAATAAATATGTAAAAATATTGAATGAAGAGATCCACAAACCTCCTCTAAAGTGTGTTTCTAGGCAAATGAAAAAAGTGCCTTTCCTATTTCCTTTTTATATTCTGCCAGTTTGAATGGGCTTTCTGACCCAGGCACATGGAGCACCTCTGAACAGTCTGGATACAAAAGAAGGTCTGCTCCTTCATCCATCTTCTTGTTAAATGTTCTCATTTCTTGGACAGCTTGCTTCAGTAGATCAGGTGCTGCTACCTCCGGATCTGGATATAATGGGAGTGTTTTCCCTCTCTGAGCTTTTAAATCAGCTCCATGTGGCGCCATCAATCCACGTTTATCTGCTAAAATAACAAAAAGATATCATTCATTTCACACACACACATATTTACTTCCATATTTTACAGATATATCCACACACGTACCTGGACCTGTTTCCTTTCGGCCCACAGTTCTTTTGACTTTGACTTTCTGTCCTCCATGAATTGTTTATATGATGTTCATGGTTGTTCTGCTGGAATGAACGGAGTTCCGTATCAAAACAGAAAGTTAGCAGCAGCGCACGCATACTAACTAAACGCGTTGATATTCCGTGAAGACAACGATTGGCTGCTCAATGAAACGGTGCACTTTAATTCACTGCATGTCTGACAGCGGCTTCAGCTAGTTAGCGCGATGCTACACTTAGCTTGTTTAGCATTTTCCGGCTGTTTATTAGATGTCTCCTGTGCGCGTGCTCCTTCCGTCTGGTCCGTTCATCAACGTTAAACATTCTACAGATCGTCCGCACGGAAAACACAACCGCGTAAATTGGCTCAAGTTGTTTCCACAAAACGTCCAAAACATCATTTAATCTATGCCTGCAAAGTTTTCCCGGCACACAAACCGATACAAACTTTTTGAGCTCACAGTCAATCTTCTTCTGGATCACTTCCGGCATTTGGTACATTCCCCTTCCGGAAGATTCTGTCGATTGGAAATTTGTTTCGCAACATGTAAATTTGTTTTCTAATTTGTAAGTTTGTTTTGTCCGTGGTAAAAGTATTTTTCTTGTGTAATTTTGTTGAATAAAATGTAAAAATGTTTCTTAACATGTAAGTTTGTTTCACTTTTTGTAAAAGTGTTTGGCACTGTGTAATTTAGTTTTGCACTTACCGGCCACCGTATCAAACAGAGCAGGAACACTAAAGTAAGGGGCGGGGGGTGAAAACGACAGGAGGGTTAAAGAGCAGATTCTCTCTGAGGGGACGGATGTTGCCACAATACACAGTGTGTGTGCCATCACATGTGGAAGATGTGTGCAGACTGAAGCCTTGGTCTGCCACCAGCTCAGAGGGGCTGCACTTCTACTGACCACCAGGGGGCTCCACTGGTTGTTTCACAAAGTCACAGTGTGTTGGAGTCTATCAGGGTATTTTCCAAGCAGCACTGTGTTTCTAACATCTGGATGTTGGTAAAAAGTTACTCTGCATTGGCCGGGAATCGAACCCGCGTGGCAGGCAAGAATTCTACCACTGAACCACCAATGCTTGTGTAATGAGTTTTACAATGACGTCACGATTCTCCAGTCATCAGCAGCCTTCAACACTTGCTGGCATGTTCAGAAGTACTTCCTGCATTTTATAACGTGGCAACTGACCCGATCAGGGAGAGTCTTCTTTTTTCTGTTTTTCTCACACAGGTTCAAACACAAGCTCCTCCTTTGTTCCTCCGCTGAGTGAGACGGAGCTCTGACGTCACTCCTCAGTCAGGAAAGTGATACATGACGTCATAATTTACATAATTTATTCGGCAACATCTTAACTTTTATTGTAATTTCTGTATTAATATACAACAATGTTTTTACATTCAAGCTGATATCTTTCTATGATAATCCATCATGGACCGCTGGACACTTTGATATCAGTAAATCCAGCGTATTTTAAAGAAGTTCAGAGTGTTTCAGAGTTTCTGACATGATACAGACAGACAGATCCAACAAAGTATTTAAATAAACTGAGAGCTCAGACCAGCAGAGAGAGCACACACACACACACACACAGTGGACGCGGTGCACGATTCCATCAATGAGATGAAACTGTCCTTTCTCCAGATAAACTTCAGTGTCCTCTGTTGAGTTCTGTCCTTTCAGTATCCCATTATTTATTGATATATAGAATTTTTTGCAGCATGTGGATAAAAATAAGAGTTATTCAACATTTTTTGAGTCCCTCCTATGGAAAGACTAAGTGCCTAGTTAAAAGGAAAAAACAATTTTTTGGAAATATGGTGGCCTCTGCTAGATGACCTGCCTTGGGATACAAGTGTATTTCGAGGTGAAAGGGCATATTCGATTAGACGGTCCCAGACCAAATCAATTGATGCTAAGGAAGGTTATTTAACATGTGTAAGGACACATATGACTTCATCTGTTGATATGTTGCTGCCTTTTTCTAACCCTAACCCTTCTGTTTTTAATTGTTGGGTAATTTTTGTTTTTGTGCCTTTGTTTTTCTGTTCCATATTCTGAACTCTTATTATAATTTTCTATTTCAGTTAACTTTTACTTTTGCCCCCCCCGACACAGACCACTGTTTATTGGTGTTACATGAGTAAGTGTAATGTAAGTTCAGAAATTAAAATAAAGTCTGACTATTAAAAAAAAAAAAATTCAAGATCTGAATTTTTTTTTTTTTTTTCAAAAATAATATTTACATTTTATGAAGGGAAGAAAGGGCCAATTCAAAAGTTTAATCTGTGCTGACATGTTTCACAACAAAATGATGTCTTTCATAGAGTAATGCTTGTAGAAACGTTCCCAAAGCAGCCCAAAGGGTCCAGAAGAAGCTGAACCTAAACCCCAGGTGGAGTTTGGAGGAGCTGGCTGAGAGGAGAGGAGGACTTGAGGAGTCTCTGGGATCATGGTGGACTGGACTCTGTTCTCAGACCAGTTCTGATTCCTCTGTCAGTCTCTGCTGGATGAAGCTCTCCTCTCCACCTCCCAGGAACATGGTCCAGAGTCTGGACAAGCTGCTGCTGCAACATCTGGATCATCAGGAAGCAGCTGATCCTCCATCAGCAGACACCTTCCTCTTCACCGCCTCCACTTCCACCTGTGTAGAGAAGAAGAGAGCAGATCCATCAGTGTTTCCTGACTCTGTCCATCAGCTGTCAGTCAGTGATGCAGATCCAGCATAAAGACCTGCAGGGACTTCAGTCCTGTTCAGTCCAGATGTGCAGCAGCTGCTTCCTCTCAGCTCATGTTAACGTGTTGGAGTGAACACACTGAGCTGGAAACTCACAGACCTCAAGTCTGCTGACTCAGCACATTTCTCTGAGTCCACAGTGGAGATAAAGAGCTGAGTCATGAAGGTTCATCACTTTACTGATGATTTACTGAAGGTCCATTTAAACAGAGAGACAGACAGACAGGCAGGCAGACAGACAGACAGACAGACAGACAGGCAGACAGGCAGGCAGACAGACAGGCAGGCAGGCAGACAGACAGACAGGCAGACAGGATTCTGGTCTGCAGAAAGACCACATGGTGACAGTGTGATGAAAGAAGATCAGTGATGTGCAGCTTTCAGTCAGACTGATCTCAGAGCTGTGACAGATGAACCTGATCAGAGAACAAACAGTCTCAGCTCAGATCTGACAGTTTGATGGACGAGGACCAGAATCTGAACATCTCTGAGTTCTTCAGCTGGAATCTGCTTCATTTGATGGTCACATGATCACAACAGTCCTCTGACTGATCTGATTGGCTGACTGTTTTCTCTCTGTCTTTCTGTCTAATTCTGAAATCTATTTCTGTTCTCCTCTCACAGCTTCACTGAGGGTTAGAGTGAAACAATATTACTGAAAGGAACATGAACTGAGTCCAACTGTAGCAGAAATAAAACATGAGTCTGACCTCAGAGTCTCCAGTCTGAAGTCTGGACTCTTCACAAGATCAGACAGATCCTTCAGGTCTGAATTCTTCAGGTAGTTCAGACTCAGGTCCAGTTCTCTGAGATGGGAGGGGTTGGACTTCAGAGCTGAGACCAGAGAAGAACAGCTGATCTCTGACAAACTGCAGCGTCTCAACCTGAGCAAAGAATAAAAGATGTGACTTTAGGAGACAAAGTTCCTGCTTGAAAGATAGATAGATACTTTATTTATCCCAGACTGGGAAATTGCAGTGTGTTTTGTGTTTCATCATCTGTTCAGAGCGAATTATGTTTCAGTGAAGGGACTTGTGGTAGATGATTTTATTTCTGTGGTTTGGGAAAGAAGGCAAAATATTTTTCTTTGGTTGAATGTTTTGTTTAAAATGTACCATTATGACTTGAGAAAAGGAAAATAATGTATGTGTGTATGTTTATATGCAGATATGAGAGTTCAGGTTGTTACAACAGCCACTGGATGATTAAATACGTCTTATAAACCCATGTGGGTTGGACATTTTTATGAATGGCACGCAAATAAATTAATAAATGAAATGAACCACAGACTAAAATCTGCAGACTAACATACAAATATATATGAATATATGATGTCCCCTTTCAAAAATACAAGATTGATTGATAAACTGCATGCAATTAAAACGTCTTTTTCAATTTAATAAAAATCTGTTTTCCAAAGTTAAAACAGCAAACTGCAGTTCTCCAACCGAAGTAAAGAATAAAAGATGTGACTTTAGGAGACAAAGTTCCTGCTTGAAAGCATTCAATGTTTCATCAAACCAACATGATTCACAACATCTGGAACATTTTCACTTCATTCAGCGGTGACCACGTTTAACATGCTGAGTTTGGTCTGAATCTTTCAGTCTGCTTGAGTCACATGACTTTATAGTCGTGTTGGAACAGGAAAACACTGAATATTAGTGCTGTACCCAAAGAAAAAAAAACAAACAAAAAAACTCATTTACTATGATTCAGAATCAATTCAAAATGTCCCAAAATCGATTTAAAAAATAAAACAATGCTGACAAAGACGCTGTCTGACGTCACCACGGAGCTGGTTCTGGAACATACACATGCACCAAAACAAGGAGGAAACTACAATAATGGAGGAAAGAGAGATTCAACAGGCCCCGTCCTCGTTGCAGGCAAAGATTCTGACTCATTTTGGTTTTTACTGAGCTTGACATGACTTATTTTATAGCTTGCTGCTCAGAGTAGCAGTTTTGGTCCACACACATTTGAAAAGGTTCTTTCCTTAAAATTTTAAAGGCAGCATGTTTAGCTGCTTTTTTTTTTAAAGAGACACTTTTATTTTTGCTATTAAAGCAATATGTGATATTGTATTAAACAACAGTTACAACAATTCCATCTGAGCATGGATAAATGTTTAAAGCTTAATAAATGTGAAAAAGAAACTTTAATGTCTCCATTCATCATTTTGTCTTGCAAAGCAGACTGGAGTAGATCATGAGGATCCTTTGCACACCTATAGATTGCAGCAGAAATGACGATGAATCGAATTGTTTTCAATCGAAAATTATCTTGAATAAAGAATCAATTTTGAATCGAATCATAACCCCAAAAATCCAAATCGAATCGAATTGTTCCAGAGTGAATGATTCCGACCCCACTGAATATATATTTGTCCATGTCAGTGAGGAAAAATATTTCCTGTCATTGAAACACTGAAGGATTTTTTTTTTTTTTTTTTTTGAAGTTTTAAATCTGTAGTTCAACATTTCTCTGCCACACTGACTGGACTAAACCAGAGAAGAAGAAAACAGACGTCAGCATGAAGATCCTCAGTGAGGATCAGTATAATATCAGCCTGATGTCTGCAGGTCAGAGTCACCACAACTGTAACATCATATTAATCTGAGAGCAGAATAAAACATGAGTCTGACCTCAGAGTCTCCAGTCTACAGTGAGGACTCTTCAGAAAACCACACAGATCCTTCAGTCCTGAATCCTGCAGGTCATCGTTCAGACTCAGGTCCAGTTCTCTGAGATGGGAGGGGTTGGACTTCAGAGCTGAGACCAGAGAAGAACAGCTGATCTCTGACAAACTGCAGCTCATCAACCTGAGTAAAGAATAAAAGATGTGACTTTAGGAGACAAAGTTCCTGCTTGAGAGTGTTCAATGTTTCATCATCTGTTCAGAGCTGAAGGTTTAGAAAGTAGAAGTTTAGAAAATGAAATTCAAACAGCTGAACCAACAGGAAGCAGCTTCACAACAGTCAAATACAAACAGTGACAAGATTTCATGAGAAAATGAAACACCTCAAAGAACTTGAACTTACTGATGGAGCAAACATGTTTCCTGCAGCAGAGAGAGGAGGGCAACGGGGCAACTGCTCCCCCAGCAGACCAGCCCTTAGAGCCAATCCTTATCTTAGTGTGGAACCAAACCACTGCAGCTGATTGGACTAAAGCTTTGCTACACAATCACAGCAAAATGGATGTTTTCCTGAGGTGGTGATGTTTACATTAGGTATGTTTGGAAACACATTATTTCCACTGCTGCAGTGTGTTGCTCATGTACATTCATGTAACTGCTTTGGGGTCAGTGGTTAATGTAAACATTATTATTCTAATAATGGACCAGGTGGGAAGGTCCCTTGGAAAATGAAAGCATTAGTTCTGACAATCTGTTTGATATTCAAACTAAATTGGCATTATGACTGAAATATTCCAAACTCAACCAATAGAGCCATGTTACATGTGGATGAAATCAATATAAACTGGATGAAGTAGAAAGTCAGATCCATGTTTTGTTTTTGTCATAGTCCACTCCTGGTTCTCCCCTCCACCACCCACTCTACCTGCCTGCTTACCTCTCTTAATCAGGATAAACAGACTCATCTGTTCCTCCCAGACTCCCCTTAACCAGCTCCTCCACTCTGCCTCTCTGCCAGATTGTCTTTGCATTACGCTCAGCTTTCCCGACGGACCTCCTGGGGCCTAACCTGCCTTCGGCCCCAGACCACTACTCCTCATCTCTGCCCCGGTAACCTGACCTGCTGCCTGTCTCTAGACTCTGCCTCTGCCTGCCGTCTGTTTGGGCTGCTGCACGTAGTCAATAAAGTTCTCAGCTGTTCCAGTCTAGACTTGTGCCATTCTTGGGTGAGAGAGCGAACCCATTACAGTTTTGTTGTTCTGTGTATGAGCACCTCAGAGGTGTTTTTGTTGGCAAAAGGGTTTATATTTGTGTTGATTTCTTTGATTTTGGATGATTCTAAGAAACATAGAAATAAGATTTTAATATTTAAAATTAATATACAATGTCCCCTTTCAAAAACATTACATTAATGTTTTCCATTCCAATGTCATTTTGAAACAAACTTTTTGAAAAGATATTTTCAACCATTTAACAGTTAAATGTCTAAAACCTGAAGAGGATTTTCCCTCATAAATATAAACCTGTCTGCAGGTCAGAGTCACCACAACTGTAACATCATATTAATCTGAGAGCAGAAATAAAACATGAGTCTGACCTCAGAGTCTCCAGTCTACAGTGAGGACTCTCCAGAAAACCACACAGATCCTTCAGTCCTGAATCCTCCAGGTCGTTCTTACTCAGGTGCAGTTCTCTGAGATGGGAGGGGTTGGACTTCAGAGCTGAGACCAGAGAAGAACAGCTGATCTCTGACAAACTGCAGCCCTTCAACCTGAGTTAATAATAAAAGATGTGACTTTAGGAGACAAAGTTCCTGCTTGAAAGTGTTCAATGTTTCATCATCTGTTCAGAGCTGAAGGTTTAGAAAGTAGAAGTTGAGAAAATGAAAGTCAAACAGCTGAACCAACAGGAAGCAGCTTCACAACAGTCAAATACAAACAGTGACAAGATTTAATGAGAAAATTAAACAACACTGTAAAAAACCTGAACTGACTCAAACTGTCAACATTGTGATTTGAACACATCAGAAATAACCAAACAGCAGAGTCAGCCAAACTTTATTTCTATCTCTGATTCTGCCACATATGAACTCCTGTATAACAATCTGAGTTCTGGCAGGTAAGTCCACTCTAAAACCAGTCAAACAGTCTACAACCAAGCTGCAGAAGTTCTACACAGAAAATGTAACTCATAATTAATGATATATTTGAAGAAACATGAACAGCTGAATGTGGAAATCATACTTAACCCTCCTATTATCCTCGGGGTCAATATGACCACATCCAATTTTTATCATTCAAAAAATATTAGTTGACTTTTTTTTTTTTGGCTTCATATTTCATGACTTTTCCAAATTTGATGGGTAAAATTGATTCAACATAAAATTATTATGAAGACATTATTCAATGTGTTGAACACATATTGAACACATTGGTATTCCTCTGGGGTCAATTTGACCCCAAGCTGTTTCAGCTGTGTAAAACTGGTCTGCCTGTGTGTGACCCATGTGTGACCTAACATTCCCACACCTATAGGTGCAGAATTGATACTTTTAAGTTGATACATGACATGGGGGGTATGAATGTGTGTGTGTATCTGACATATTACGAACACCTTCTGAAGTAGAACTGATATTTCCCGTGCTGTGGAGGGCGGGTTCTCCCCGTCAAAGACATTGGTAGTTCATTCAAAATAAGGGAGGAGCAAACATATAAAAGCTTGCTCTCTATCCAAATCATTCCTCATTGTGCTGTGTATACTGCAGTCTGCTCTCTCTCTCTCTCTCTCTCTCTCTCTATCAAAAATGGTTTCTGGGAAAAGGTTTACTGTCAGTGATGTTTTGGAACAGCTCTTTGACAGTCAAAGTGACACAGAGGATTGTGTTGAGGAGGACCCTGATTTGGAGGCATTATCATCTGATGGGAATGAGAGTGCTGACCCTCCTGTTGTCACTCAACCACCAGCGACACGATCCCCTCCAAAATCAAAATATGGTCCCTTTCTCCACTTCAACAGCAGGGTAGACTTAGTGCTGCTAATATTATCAAAACGGTTCCAGGCCCAACCAGATATGCAGTCAGCCATATTGAAGATGGGGACACTTGGGAAAATTTGGATGTAGTTGACTTGGAAGCCTACATTGGCCTGCTCATTTTGGCAGGAGTTTACAAATCAAAAGGTTAAGCAAGCAAGCCTTTGGAACGCTGAGACTGGAAAGGCAATATTTCCAGCCACCATGTCTCTGAAGACATTCCAAGTTTTGTCCCGTGTCATACGCTTTGATGACAAACAAACAAGGCAAGGCCGAGTTGTACATTGTATGAATTACATGAATTACATTGTACCAGTACATTGTATGAATGTAGTGGAATGATGATTAGCATTTGCATTGAAAAGACAATACTTTGATATCTTTAAATAAATTGCTGATTAAGCTAAATAAATGTGAATCCTACATCAGGAGCTCTGCAGGGACACCTTCACTTCCCAGCTCTAATTCCTGGTGTACCATGGAATAGTGAGGGAAAATATATTTATATGCTGTAAAAATCTTGTGTATGTTTTTACTCTCGTTTTTCACCCCCCCTCCCCCTTTTTGTTTTTTGAGGGGTTTTTTTTGTTTGTTTGTTTGTTTTTTTTTCTTCTATGTGTTTGGTTTTGTAACTTGCCCTGTACAAATGTCACTTTTAACAATTCTAAAAAAAAAAAGGTTTGCAAATGTTTTTTTTTTTTTTTTTTTTCTTAAGACCACATTTACATTGATAATGAGTCCTATTGTTTGTCGTTGGGATGCTATTGGATAGAAGAAGTGTTTATAGATCTGGTCATCTGGCTGTGAAGTCTCACTCATGGCAAAACTCCTGTCGAGTTCATCTCTTCTTATTCTTGTTTTATACAACTGGATTTGTCAAGATTGAAGCAAGTAAAATTCCTGTAATATATTTTTGTGTGTTTATTACAGTGTCTACAACATGTAGATATTTAGTCATTCTAGAAAACATTCATTATATTTGATTGAAAACTTGTTATGTTCATGTTGTAATATTACAACTTTAGGTCAGAGTGCCTGTGCACGTTACACATTACAAAAGACTGCATTTCTCATGGTCACATATTGAAAAAAATGGAATAGAAATTTCAAATCTTTGCTGATTGACTGCGACTAACTTCGAAATCTGTTAAATTTAGTGTAGACTAATTATTAAATATGTGGACATGTGATATACATTTGTGGTATTTGAAACTCCATCATCTATAGCAGTGTTTCAAACTCTGTTATTTAACTCCTAAATGATCCTGGGATATTTTTTTGAGAAGTGATGAAGCCCCTGTGATAAGAGGCCAAACATCTTTTTAGACAAAACTGAGTTCAGTTGCTTTTTCGATTCGACACAAATAAATGAATAAATAAATAAATGAAATGAACTACAGACTAAAATCTGCATATTAACACACACATATTAATATATGATGTGACCCTAAAAATATGTTTTCCAAAGTTACTTTCAAACCATTGAACAGTTTAAATGTTAAAACCTGAAGAGGATTTTCCCTCATAAATATAAACCTGTCTGCTTCAGAGTCACCACAACTGTAACATCATATTAATCTGAGAGCAGAAATAAAACATGAGTCTGACCTCAGAGTCTCCAGTCTGCAGTGAGGACTCTTCAGAAAACCACAAAGATCCTTCAGGTCTGAATCCTGCAGCTTGTTCTCACTCAGGTCCAGTTCTCTGAGATGGGAGGGGTTGGACTTCAGAGCTGAGACCAGAGAAGAACAGCTGATCTCTGACAAACTGCAGTTCTCCAACCTGAGGAAAAAATTAAAGATGTGACTTTAGGACACAAAGTTCCTGCTTGAAAGTGTTCAATGTTTCATCATCTGTTCAGATATGAAGGTTTAGAAAGTAGAAGTTTAGAAAATGAAAGTCAAACAGCTGAACCAACAGGAAGCAGCTTCACAACAGTCAAATACAAACAGTGACAAGTTTTAATGAGAAAATAAATCAACACTGTAAAGAACCTGAACTGACTCAAACTGTCAACATTGTGATTTGAACACATCAGAAATAACCAAACAGCAGAGTCAGCCAAACTTTATTTCTATCTCTGATTCTGCCACATATGAACTCCTGTATAACAATCTGAGCTCTGGCAGGTAAGTCCACTCTAAAATCAGTCAAACAGTCTACAAACAAGCTGCTGAAGTTCTACACAGAAAATCTAACTCATCATTAATGATATATTTGAAGAAACATGAACAGTTGAATGTGTAAATCATACTTAAATATGCCCAAAAAAAAAAAATCGATCCTGAAGCATATGGGGAGTGAATGCAGTGATTTTAAATCTGGTGTAATGTTCTCCCACCCCCTGATCCTCATCAGCACGCGTGCAGCTGAACTCTGTAATAACTGAAGATTGGAGATGCTCCTTTTGGGAAGACCAGAGAACAAAAATGGAATAAAAGTGAATCCTACATCAGGAGCTCTGCAGGGACACCTTCACTTCCCAGCTCTAATTCCTGGTGTACCATGGAATAGTGAGGGAAAATATATTTATATGCTGTAAAAATCTTGTGTATGTTTTTACTCTCGTTTTTCACCCCCCCCCCCCCCTTTTTGTTTATTGAGGGGTTTTTTTGTTTGTTTTTTTTTTTCCTTTTATGTGTTTGGTTTTGTAACTTGCCCTGTACAAATGTCACTTTTAACAATTCTTAAAAAAAAAGGTTAGCAAATGTTTTTGTTTTTTTTTTTTTTTTTTTTCTTAAGACCACATTTACATTGATAATGAGTCCTATTGTTTGTCGTTGGGATGCTATTGGATAGAAGAAGTGTTTATAGATCTGGTCATCTGGCTGTGAAGTCTCACTCATGGCAACACTCCTGTCGAGTTCATCTCTTCTTATTCTTGTTTTATACAACTGGATTTGTCAAGATTGAAGCAAGTAAAATTCCTTAAATATATTTTTGTGTGTTTATTACAGTGTCTACAACATGTAGATATTTAGTCATTCTAGAAAACATTCATTATATTTGATTGAAAACTTGTTATGTCCATGTTGTAATATTACAACTTTAGGTCAGAGTGCCTGTGCACGTTACACATTACAAAAGACTGCATTTCTCATGGTCACATATTGAAAAAAATGGAATAGAAATTTCAAATCTTTGCTGATTGACTGCGACTAACTTCGAAATCTGTTAAATTTAGTGTAGACTAATTATTAAATATGTGGACATGTGATATACATTTGTGGTATTTGAAACTCCATCATCTATAGCAGTGTTTCAAACTCTGTTTTTTAACTCTTAAATGATCCTGGGATATTTTTTTGAGAAGTGATGAAGCCCCTGTGATAAGAGGCCAAACATCTTTTTAGACAAAACTGAGTTCAGTTGCTTTTTCGATTCGACACAAATAAATGAATAAATAAATAAATGAAATGAACTACAGACTAAAATCTGCATATTAACACACACATATTAATATATGATGTCACCCTAAAAATATGTTTTCCAAAGTTACTTTCAAACCATTGAACAGTTTAAATGTTATAACCTGAAGAGGATTTTCCCTCATAAATATAAACCTGTCTGCAGGTCAGAGTCACCACAACTGTAACATCATATTAATCTGAGAGCAGAAATAAAACATGAGTCTGACCTCAGAGTCCCCAGTCTGCAGTGAGGACTCTTCAGAAAACCACACAGATCCTTCAGTCCTGAATCCTTCAGGTTGTTCTCACTCAGGTCCAGTTCTCTGAGATGGGAGGGGTTGGACTTCAGAGCTGAGACCAGAGAAGAACAGCTGATCTCTGACAAACTGCATTTCTTCAACCTGAGTAAAGAATAAAAGATGTGACGTTAGGAGACAAAGTTCCTGCTTGAAAGTGTTCAGTGTTTCATCATCTGTTCAGAGCTGAAGGTTTAGAAAGTAGAAGTTTAGAAAATGAAAGTCAAACAGCTGAACCAACAGGAAGCAGCTTCACCACAGTCAAATACAAACAGTGACAAGATTTAATGAGAAAATGAAACACTGTAAAGAACCTGAACTGACTCAAACTGTCAACATTGTGATTTGAACACATCAGAAATAACCAAACAGCAGAGTCAGCCAAACTATATCTATCTCTGATTCTGCCACATATGAACTCCTGTATAACAATCTGAGCTCTGGCAGGTAAGTCCACTCTAAAACCAGTCAGTCTACAAACAAGCTGCTGAAATTCTACACAGAAAATGTAACTCATCATTAATGATATATTTGAAGAAACATGAACAGTTGAATGTGTAAATCATACTTAAATATGCTTAAAAAAAAATTGATCCTGAAGCATACAGGGAGTGAATGCAGTGATTTTAAATCTGGTGTAATGTTCTCCCACCCCCTGATCCTCATCAGCACGCGTGCAGCTGAACTCTGTAATAACTGAAGATTGGAGATGCTCCTTTTGGGAAGACCAGAGAACAAAAATGGAATAAATGTGAATCCTACATCAGGAGCTCTGCAGGGACACCTTCACTTCCCAGCTCTAATTCCTGGTGTACCATGGAATAGTGAGGGAAAATATATTTATATGCTGTAAAAATCTTGTGTATGTTTTACTCTCGTTTTTCACCCCCCCTCCCCCTTTTTGTTTTTTGAGGGGTTTTTTTGTTTGTTTGTTTGTTTTTTTTTTCTTCTATGTGTTTGGTTTTGTAACTTGCCCTGTACAAATGTCACTTTTAACAATTCTAAAAAAAAAAAAGGTTTGCAAATGTTTTTTTTTTTTTTTTTTTCTTTTTCTTAAGACCACATTTACATTGATAATGAGTCCTATTGTTTGTCGTTGGGATGCTATTGGATAGAAGAAGTGTTTATAGATCTGGTCATCTGGCTGTGAAGTCTCACTCATGGCAAAACTCCTGTCGAGTTCATCTCTTCTTATTCTTGTTTTATACAACTGGATTTGTCAAGATTGAAGCAAGTAAAATTCCTGTAATATATTTTTGTGTGTTTATTACAGTGTCTACAACATGTAGATATTTAGTCATTCTAGAAAACATTCATTATATTTGATTGAAAACTTGTTATGTTCATGTTGTAATATTACAACTTTAGGTCAGAGTGCCTGTGCACGTTACACATTACAAAAGACTGCATTTCTCATGGTCACATATTGAAAAAAATGGAATAGAAATTTCAAATCTTTGCTGATTGACTGCGACTAACTTCGAAATCTGTTAAATTTAGTGTAGACTAATTATTAAATATGTGGACATGTGATATACATTTGTGGTATTTGAAACTCCATCATCTATAGCAGTGTTTCAAACTCTGTTATTTAACTCCTAAATGATCCTGGGATATTTTTTTGAGAAGTGATGAAGCCCCTGTGATAAGAGGCCAAACATCTTTTTAGACAAAACTGAGTTCAGTTGCTTTTTCGATTCGACACAAATAAATGAATAAATAAATAAATGAAATGAACTACAGACTAAAATCTGCATATTAACACACACATATTAATATATGATGTGACCCTAAAAATATGTTTTCCAAAGTTACTTTCAAACCATTGAACAGTTTAAATGTTAAAACCTGAAGAGGATTTTCCCTCATAAATATAAACCTGTCTGCTTCAGAGTCACCACAACTGTAACATCATATTAATCTGAGAGCAGAAATAAAACATGAGTCTGACCTCAGAGTCTCCAGTCTGCAGTGAGGACTCTTCAGAAAACCACAAAGATCCTTCAGGTCTGAATCCTGCAGCTTGTTCTCACTCAGGTCCAGTTCTCTGAGATGGGAGGGGTTGGACTTCAGAGCTGAGACCAGAGAAGAACAGCTGATCTCTGACAAACTGCAGTTCTCCAACCTGAGGAAAAAATTAAAGATGTGACTTTAGGACACAAAGTTCCTGCTTGAAAGTGTTCAATGTTTCATCATCTGTTCAGATATGAAGGTTTAGAAAGTAGAAGTTTAGAAAATGAAAGTCAAACAGCTGAACCAACAGGAAGCAGCTTCACAACAGTCAAATACAAACAGTGACAAGTTTTAATGAGAAAATAAATCAACACTGTAAAGAACCTGAACTGACTCAAACTGTCAACATTGTGATTTGAACACATCAGAAATAACCAAACAGCAGAGTCAGCCAAACTTTATTTCTATCTCTGATTCTGCCACATATGAACTCCCGTATAACAATCTGAGCTCTGGCAGGTAAGTCCACTCTAAATCAGTCAAACAGTCTACAAACAAGCTGCTGAAGTTCTACACAGAAAATCTAACTCATCATTAATGATATATTTGAAGAAACATGAACAGTTGAATGTGTAAATCATACTTAAATATGCCCAAAAAAAAAAAAAATCGATCCTGAAGCATATGGGGAGTGAATGCAGTGATTTTAAATCTGGTGTAATGTTCTCCCACCCCCTGATCCTCATCAGCACGCGTGCAGCTGAACTCTGTAATAACTGAAGATTGGAGATGCTCCTTTTGGGAAGACCAGAGAACAAAAATGGAATAAAAGTGAATCCTACATCAGGAGCTCTGCAGGGACACCTTCACTTCCCAGCTCTAATTCCTGGTGTACCATGGAATAGTGAGGGAAAATATATTTATATGCTGTAAAAATCTTGTGTATGTTTTTACTCTCGTTTTTCACCCCCCCCCCCCCTTTTTGTTTATTGAGGGGTTTTTTTGTTTGTTTTTTTTTTTCCTTTTATGTGTTTGGTTTTGTAACTTGCCCTGTACAAATGTCACTTTTAACAATTCTTAAAAAAAAAGGTTAGCAAATGTTTTTGTTTTTTTTTTTTTTTTTTTCTTAAGACCACATTTACATTGATAATGAGTCCTATTGTTTGTCGTTGGGATGCTATTGGATAGAAGAAGTGTTTATAGATCTGGTCATCTGGCTGTGAAGTCTCACTCATGGCAACACTCCTGTCGAGTTCATCTCTTCTTATTCTTGTTTATACAACTGGATTTGTCAAGATTGAAGCAAGTAAAATTCCTTAAATATATTTTTGTGTGTTTATTACAGTGTCTACAACATGTAGATATTTAGTCATTCTAGAAAACATTCATTATATTTGATTGAAACTTGTTATGTCCATGTTGTAATATTACAACTTTAGGTCAGAGTGCCTGTGCACGTTACACATTACAAAAGACTGCATTTCTCATGGTCACATATTGAAAAAAATGGAATAGAAATTTCAAATCTTTGCTGATTGACTGCGACTAACTTCGAAATCTGTTAAATTTAGTGTAGACTAATTATTAAATATGTGGACATGTGATATACATTTGTGGTATTTGAAACTCCATCATCTATAGCAGTGTTTCAAACTCTGTTTTTTAACTCTTAAATGATCCTGGGATATTTTTTTGAGAAGTGATGAAGCCCCTGTGATAAGAGGCCAAACATCTTTTTAGACAAAACTGAGTTCAGTTGCTTTTTCGATTCGACACAAATAAATGAATAAATAAATAAATGAAATGAACTACAGACTAAAATCTGCATATTAACACACACATATTAATATATGATGTCACCCTAAAAATATGTTTTCCAAAGTTACTTTCAAACCATTGAACAGTTTAAATGTTATAACCTGAAGAGGATTTTCCCTCATAAATATAAACCTGTCTGCAGGTCAGAGTCACCACAACTGTAACATCATATTAATCTGAGAGCAGAAATAAAACATGAGTCTGACCTCAGAGTCCCCAGTCTGCAGTGAGGACTCTTCAGAAAACCACACAGATCCTTCAGTCCTGAATCCTTCAGGTTGTTCTCACTCAGGTCCAGTTCTCTGAGATGGGAGGGGTTGGACTTCAGAGCTGAGACCAGAGAAGAACAGCTGATCTCTGACAAACTGCAGCTCATCAACCTGAGTAAAGAATAAAAGATGTGACGTTAGGAGACAAAGTTCCTGCTTGAAAGTGTTCAGTGTTTCATCATCTGTTCAGAGCTGAAGGTTTAGAAAGTAGAAGTTTAGAAAATGAAAGTCAAACAGCTGAACCAACAGGAAGCAGCTTCACCACAGTCAAATACAAACAGTGACAAGATTTAATGAGAAAATGAAACAACACTGTAAAGAACCTGAACTGACTCAAACTGTCAACATTGTGATTTGAACACATCAGAAATAACCAAACAGCAGAGTCAGCCAAACTATATCTATCTCTGATTCTGCCACATATGAACTCCTGTATAACAATCTGAGCTCTGGCAGGTAAGTCCACTCTAAAACCAGTCAGTCTACAAACAAGCTGCTGAAATTCTACACAGAAAATGTAACTCATCATTAATGATATATTTGAAGAAACATGAACAGTTGAATGTGTAAATCATACTTAAATATGCTTAAAAAAAAATTGATCCTGAAGCATACAGGGAGTGAATGCAGTGATTTTAAATCTGGTGTAATGTTCTCCCACCCCCTGATCCTCATCAGCACGCGTGCAGCTGAACTCTGTAATAACTGAAGATTGGAGATGCTCCTTTTGGGAAGACCAGAGAACAAAAATGGAATAAATGTGAATCCTACATCAGGAGCTCTGCAGGGACACCTTCACTTCCCAGCTCTAATTCCTGGTGTACCATGGAATAGTGAGGGAAAATATATTTATATGCTGTAAAAATCTTGTGTATGTTTTTACTCTCGTTTTTCACCCCCCCTCCCCCTTTTTGTTTTTTGAGGGGTTTTTTTGTTTGTTTGTTTGTTTTTTTTTCTTCTATGTGTTTGGTTTTGTAACTTGCCCTGTACAAATGTCACTTTTAACAATTCTAAAAAAAAAAAAGGTTTGCAAATGTTTTTTTGTTTTTTTTTTTTTTTTTAAGACCACATTTACATTGATAATGAGTCCTATTTATCGTTGGGATGCTATTGGATAGAAGAAGTGTTTATAGATCTGGTCATCTGGCTGTGAAGTCTCACTCATGGCAAAACTCCTGTCGAGTTCATCTCTTCTTATTCTTGTTTTATACAACTGGATTTGTCAAGATTGAAGCAAGTAAAATTCCTGTAATATATTTTTGTGTGTTTATTACAGTGTCTACAACATGTAGATATTTAGTCATTCTAGAAAACATTCATTATATTTGATTGAAAACTTGTTATGTTCATGTTGTAATATTACAACTTTAGGTCAGAGTGCCTGTGCACGTTACACATTACAAAAGACTGCATTTCCCATGGTCACATATTGAAAAAAATGGAATAGAAATTTCAAATCTTTGCTGATTGACTGCGACTAACTTCGAAGTCTGTTAAATTTAGTGTAGACTAATTATTAAATATGTGGACATGTGATATACATTTGTGGTATTTGAAACTCCATCATCTATAGCAGTGTTTCAAACTCTGTTATTTAACTCCTAAATGATCCTGGGATATTTTTTTGAGAAGTGATGAAGCCCCTGTGATAAGAGGCCAAACATCTTTTTAGACAAAACTGAGTTCAGTTGCTTTTTCGATTCGACACAAATAAATGAATAAATAAATAAATGAAATGAACTACAGACTAAAATCTGCATATTAACACACACATATTAATATATGATGTGACCCTAAAAATATGTTTTCCAAAGTTACTTTCAAACCATTGAACAGTTTAAATGTTAAAACCTGAAGAGGATTTTCCCTCATAAATATAAACCTGTCTGCTTCAGAGTCACCACAACTGTAACATCATATTAATCTGAGAGCAGAAATAAAACATGAGTCTGACCTCAGAGTCTCCAGTCTGCAGTGAGGACTCTTCAGAAACCACAAAGATCCTTCAGGTCTGAATCCTGCAGCTTGTTCTCACTCAGGTCCAGTTCTCTGAGATGGGAGGGGTTGGACTTCAGAGCTGAGACCAGAGAAGAACAGCTGATCTCTGACAAACTGCAGTTCTCCAACCTGAGTAAAAAATTAAAGATGTGACTTTAGGACACAAAGTTCCTGCTTGAAAGTGTTCAATGTTTCATCATCTGTTCAGATATGAAGGTTTAGAAAGTAGAAGTTTAGAAAATGAAAGTCAAACAGCTGAACCAACAGGAAGCAGCTTCACAACAGTCAAATACAAACAGTGACAAGTTTTAATGAGAAAATAAATCAACACTGTAAAGAACCTGAACTGACTCAAACTGTCAACATTGTGATTTGAACACATCAGAAATAACCAAACAGCAGAGTCAGCCAAACTTTATTTCTATCTCTGATTCTGCCACATATGAACTCCCGTATAACAATCTGAGCTCTGGCAGGTAAGTCCACTCTAAAATCAGTCAAACAGTCTACAAACAAGCTGCTGAAGTTCTACACAGAAAATCTAACTCATCATTAATGATATATTTGAAGAAACATGAACAGTTGAATGTGTAAATCATACTTAAATATGCCCAAAAAAAAAAAAAATCGATCCTGAAGCATATGGGGAGTGAATGCAGTGATTTTAAATCTGGTGTAATGTTCTCCCACCCCCTGATCCTCATCAGCACGCGTGCAGCTGAACTCTGTAATAACTGAAGATTGGAGATGCTCCTTTTGGGAAGACCAGAGAACAAAAATGGAATAAAAGTGAATCCTACATCAGGAGCTCTGCAGGGACACCTTCACTTCCCAGCTCTAATTCCTGGTGTACCATGGAATAGTGAGGGAAAATATATTTATATGCTGTAAAAATCTTGTGTATGTTTTTACTCTCGTTTTTCACCCCCCCCCCCCCCCCCTCCCCCTTTTTGTTTATTGAGGGGTTTTTTTGTTTGTTTGTTTGTTTTTTTTTCTTCTATGTGTTTGGTTTTGTAACTTGCCCTGTACAAATGTCACTTTTAACAATTCTAAAAAAAAAAAAGGTTTGCAAATGTTTTTTTTTTTTTTTTTTTTTTTTTTTTAAGACCACATTTACATTGATAATGAGTCCTATTTATCGTTGGGATGCTATTGGATAGAAGAAGTGTTTATAGATCTGGTCATCTGGCTGTGAAGTCTCACTCATGGCAAAACTCCTGTCGAGTTCATCTCTTCTTATTCTTGTTTTATACAACTGGATTTGTCAAGATTGAAGCAAGTAAAATTCCTGTAATATATTTTGTGTGTTTATTACAGTGTCTACAACATGTAGATATTTAGTCATTCTAGAAAACATTCATTATATTTGATTGAAAACTTGTTATGTTCATGTTGTAATATTACAACTTTAGGTCAGAGTGCCTGTGCACGTTACACATTACAAAAGACTGCATTTCCCATGGTCACATATTGAAAAAAATGGAATAGAAATTTCAAATCTTTGCTGATTGACTGCGACTAACTTCGAAGTCTGTTAAATTTAGTGTAGACTAATTATTAAATATGTGGACATGTGATATACATTTGTGCTATTTGAAACTCCATCATCTATAGCAGTGTTTCAAACTCTGTTATTTAACTCCTAAATGATCCTGGGATATTTTTTTGAGAAGTGATGAAGCCCCTGTGATAAGAGGCCAAACATCTTTTTAGACAAAACTGAGTTCAGTTGCTTTTTCGATTCGACACAAATAAATGAATAAATAAATAAATGAAATGAACTACAGACTAAAATCTGCATATTAACACACACATATTAATATATGATGTCACCCTAAAAATATGTTTTCCAAAGTTACTTTCAAACCATTGAACAGTTTAAATGTTAAAACCTGAAGAGGATTTTCCTCATAAATATAAACCTGTCTGCAGGTCAGAGTCACCACAACTGTAACATCATATTAATCTGAGAGCAGAAATAAAACATGAGTCTGACCTCAGAGTCTCCAGTTTACACTGAGGACTCTCCAGAAAACCACACAGATCCTTCAGGTCTGAATCCTGCAGCTTGTTCTTACTCAGGTCCAGTTTTCTGAGATGGGAGGGGTTGGACTTCAGAGCTGAGACCAGAGAAGAACAGCTGATCTCTGACAACCTGCAGCTCTTCAACCTGAGTAAAGAATAAAAGATGTGACTTTAGGACACAAAGTTCCTGCTTGAAAGTGTTCAATGTTTCATCATCTGTTCAGATATGAAGGTTTAGAAAGTAGAAGTTGAGAAAATGAAAGTAAAACAGCTGAACTAACAGGAAGCAGCTTCACAACAGACAAATACAAACAGTGAAAAGTTTTAATGAGAAAATGAAACAACACTGTAAAGAACCTGAACTGACTCAAACTGTCAACATTGTGATTTGAACACATCAGAAATAACCAAACAGCAGAGTCAGCCAAACTTTATTTCTATCTCTGATTCTGCCACATATGAACTCCCGTATAACAATCTGAGCTCTGGCAGGTAAGTCCACTCTAAAACCAGTCAAACAGTCTACAAACAAGCTGCTGAAGTTCTACACAGAAAATGTAACTCATCATTAATGATATATTTGAAGAAACATGAACAGTTGAATGTGTAAATCATACTTAAATATGCTTAAAAAAAAAAAAAAAAATCGATCCTGAAGCATACGGGGAGTGAATGCAGTGATTTTAAATCTGGTGTAATGTTCTCCCACCCCCTGATCCTCATCAGCACGCGTGCAGCTGAACTCTGTAATAACTGAAGATTGGAGATGCTCCTTTTGGGAAGACCAGAGAACAAAATGGAATAAATGTGAATCCTACATCAGGAGCTCTGCAGGGACACCTTCACTTCCCAGCTCTAATTCCTGGTTGTACCATGGAATAGTGAGGGAAAATATATTTATATACTGTAAAAATCTTGTGTATGTTTTTACTCTCGTTTTTCACCCCCCCCCCCCCCCCCTTTTTGTTTATTGAGGGGTTTTTTTGTTTGTTTTTTTTTTCCTTTTATGTGTTTGGTTTTGTAACTTGCCCTGTACAAATGTCACTTTTAACAATTCTAAAAAAAAAAAAAGGTTAGCAAATGTTTTTTTTGTTTTTTGTTTTTTTTTTTCTTAAGACCACATTTACATTGATAATGAGTCCTATTGTTTGTCGTTGGGATGCTATTGGATAGAAGAAGTGTTTATAGATCTGGTCATCTGGCTGTGAAGTCTCACTCATGGCAAAACTCCTGTCGAGTTCATCTCTTCTTATTCTTGTTTATACAACTGGATTTGTCAAGATTGAAGCAAGTAAAATTCCTTAAATATATTTTTGTGTGTTTATTACAGTGTCTACAACATGTAGATATTTAGTCATTCTAGAAAACATTCATTATATTTGATTGAAACTTGTTATGTCCATGTTGTAATATTACAACTTTAGGTCAGAGTGCCTGTGCACCTTACACATTACAAAAGACTGCATTCTCATGGTCACATATTGAAAAAAATGGAATAGAAATTTCAAATCTTTGCTGATTGACTGCGACTAACTTCGAAATCTGTTAAATTTAGTGTAGACTAATTATTAAATATGTGGACATGTGATATGCATTTGTGCTATTTGAAACTCCATCATCTATAGCAGTGTTTCAAACTCTGTTTTTTAACTCCTAAATGATCTGGGATATTTTTTTGAGAAGTGACGAAGCCCCTGTGATAAGAGGCCAAACATCTTTTAGACAAAACTGAGTTCAGTTGCTTTTTCGATTCGACACAAATAAATGAATAAATAAATAAATGAAATGAACTACAGACTAAAATCTGCATATTAACACACATATGATGTCACCCTAAAAATATGTTTTCCAAAGTTACTTTCAAACCATTTAACAGTTTAAATGTTAAAACCTGAAGAGGATTTTCCCTCATAAATATAACCTGTCTGCAGGTCAGAGTCACCACAACTGTAACATCATATTAATCTGAGAGCAGAAATAAAACATGAGTCTGACCTCAGAGTCTCCAGTCTGCAGTGAGGACTCTCCAGAAAACCACACAGATCCTTCACTCCTGAATCCTTCAGGCCATTGTTGTGACTCAGGTCCAGTTCTCTGAGATGGAGGGGTTGGACTTCAGAGCTGAGACCAGAGAAGAACAGCTGATCTCTGACAAACTGCAGCATCTCAACCTGAATAAAGAATAAAAGATGTGACTTTAGGAGACAAAGTTCCTGCTTGAAAGTGTTCAATGTTTCATCATCTGTTCAGAGCTGAAAGTTTAGAAAGTAGAAGTTGAGAAAATGAAAGTCAAACAGCTGAACTAACAGGAAGCAGCTTCACAACAGGTCAAATACAAACAGTGACAAGATTTCATGATAAAATGAGAACACTGTAAAGAACCTGAACTGACTCAAACTGTCAACATTGTGATTTGAACACATCAGAAATAACCAAACAGCAGAGGTCAGCCAAACTTTATTTCTATCTCTGATTCTGCCACATATGAACTCCTGTATAACAATCTGAGCTCTGGCAGGTAAGTCCACTCTAAAAACCAGTCAAACAGTCTACAAACTTCACCATCTTTAATGGATAATAGAGATGGGTAAAAAAAATAAAATAATGTTTTTCCTGATTTTGACTTATCTCAGTTGTATGATGTGATATAAATCCATAGAATCCTAAAATTGATATTTAACACAGCTGGGAGTTCAGTAACATTATTATTCTAATAATGGACCAGCTGGAGGGTTCCTTGGAAACTGACAGCATTCGTTCTGACAATCTGTTTGATATTCAACTAAATTGGGTTTTATGGCTGAAATTTCCCAAACTGAACCAATAGAGCCATGTTACATGTGGATGATCTATTCTGTTGGCTAAGAAAGAAAAAATGTTCACATTATGCTGAACATTGTTCCAAAACGGTGCTGGAAGTGGAGACTAATGGAGAACCAAGACAAAACACAAGTGGTGAATTTTTGGCCAAGTTGAATGTTGTTAATCTTGGGACAGTACTGCTGTCCTACACTGATCAGTATAAATGTCCTGACGTTGGACCGACACATGACATTTAACCCAGCTGTCAGTCTGCAGGTAGAGCCCTGAACAAGTCTGAACACTGTGTTCATCTGGGAGTTCATACTTTCACTCTGTTCTGTAATGTATGTGTGTGTGTGTGTGTGTGTGTGTGTCAGACGATGCTTCTGCTGTCTGGGGATTCTGTGAATATTCTCTTTGTAATACTCAGCATCATAGAGCTATTGGTTATCTTACAGGCAGTACACAATGGACCTCAGTGTGGCTCTTCATGGTGATTTGGGTTGGGAGCCCTCGAGTATCAGACATAAGAGACAAATGCTCCAGCTGTGGAACAGATCTGTGAAGCTGCCTGATCATAGAATTACTAAAAAGATATTCATCACCATCCCTGGGCCAGTGAGCTTAAATTAATATTCTATATGAATGAAATATATAATATTTTCACTACTAAATGATGTTGTGTTATTAAAGATATTATAAACAAATTGTTCCTAAAGCAGAGAGAAAAATGGTCTTTGGGTGTTTAGAGGAAGACAAATGAAGAACCAAATGTCTTATAAAGAACTCTGTTATGGCCTTTAGTCATTTGTATATATTGTTGTTTGCCCCTTCGTTCACAGGGTGCAGTCCACTCTGTGTGTGAGTCCAATTTACTGTTCCAGGCGGAGAGGTGGGATTCTTCTGCATTTGGTTTGGGTTGAAACAAATAGCAGTCCTAGTCGCTGTATGCTGTAATAGTTGTGGGGGAAGGTATTTGTTTTCATTAACCATTTTCTCCTGATTCGTTGCTAGGGAATGTTTGTCTTTAGTTGATGTCAGGTTATATTCCAAACCTTACTTGATTATGATTTAAACACAGAAATAAACAACAGTAGAACACACAGCAAACACATCGATTACAAGTAAAGACACAGTTACTGTTTCAGTTACACAAGATATAGTGATGCATTGATTCTGCTCTATGATTCACCAGGAGGACACCAGCATGCACCTGTTGGTTGAGCCAACATGTTTCATTGAGTGTGTTCTCCAGGTGGTGAATCAAATCAGTGATTCATTTGAATTATGAAGCTTTTTATATTGATTACAATCTACAAACATCTTCTGTTCATTTTATCTAATTTAATGAAAAATCATTAAGAAAAAAAAAAAAAAAAAAAAAAAAAAGACCAAGCCACAAACAACTCTGACCTGAGAGTTTCCAGCTCACAGTGTGGACTCTTCAGTCCAGCAGACAGAAGCTTCACTCCTGAATCCTGCAGGTTGTTGTTACTCAGGTCCAGATCTCTCAGACTAGAGGGACTGGGAGCTGAGGACTGAGGACAGAGCTTCACAGCTTCTGTCTGAGAGGTTACAGCCGCTCAGTCTGAAGAGGAAACAGAAAAACAAGAGGAGAAATCCATATGTTTTTGACAAGAAAAAAAGTTGGTTGATCTAGATGGATTTTTTTGCACATACAGAACTTTGTTGGAGGCTTTGACCACTGGCAGCAGCCTCAGAAGAGCCTCCTCTGAAGCAGAGTATTTCTTCAGGTCAAACACGTCCAGATCTTTTTCTGATGACAGTAAGATGAAGACCAGAGCTGACCATTGAGCAGGAGACAGTTTATCTGTGGAGAGACGTCCTGATCTCAGGGACTGTTGGATCTCCTCCACCAGAGAACCATCATTCAGTTCATTCAGACATGGCAACAAGTTGATACTTTTCTCTGGAGACAGATTCTCACTGATCTTTGTCTTGATGTACTGGACTGTTTTCTGATTGGTCTCTGAGCTACTTCCTGTCTGTGTCACCAGGCCTCGTAGGAGAGTTTGGTTGGTCTGCAGTGAAAGACCCAGAAGGAACCGGAGGAACAAGTCCAGGTGTCCATTGGACTCTGTAAGGCCTCATCCACAGCACTCTGGTAGAGACGTGTTGTTTTAGATCCAGTCCTTCTTTGTTTAAACTTTCGAGTTGTTTGTTTTTCTGACATCAATGACTCCAGAGTTGATGAAGGTCAGATGGACATGAAGAGCAGCCAGAAACTCCTGAACACTCAGATGGACGAAGCAGAAGACCTTGTCCTGGTACAACCCTGTCTCCTCTTTGAAGATCTGTGTGAACACTCCTGAGTAAACTGATGCTGCTCTGATATCGATGCCACACTCTGTCAGGTCTGATTCATAGAAGATCAGTTTCCTTTCTGCAGCTGCTCAAAAGCCACTTTTCCCAGAGACTCAATCATCTTCCTGGTCTCTGGACTAGTGTGGATCTGACTCAGCTCCTCCATCGTACTTGACCTTCTTCAGTTTGGACTGAACCACCAGGAAGTGGATGTACATCTCAGTCAGGGTCTTGGGCAGCTCTCCTCCCTCTCTGGTCTTCAACACCTCCTCCAGAACTGTAGCAGTGATCCAGCAGAAGACTGGGATGTGGCACATGATGTGGAGGCTTCGTGAGGTCTTGATGTGGGAGATGATCCTGCTGGCCTGCTCCTCATGTCTGAACCTCTTCCTGAAGTACTCCTCCTTCTGGGGGTCATTGAACCCTCTGACCTCTGTCACCATGTCACACACTGAGGAGGGATCTGATTGGCTGCTGCAGGTCGTGTGGTTATCCAGAGGCGAGCAGAGGGAAGCAGTTTCCCCCTGATGAGGTTTGTCAGCAGCACGTCCACTGAGGTGGACTCTGTAGGATCAGTCAGGACCTCAGTGTTGTGGAAGTCCAGAGGAAGTCGACACTCATCCAGACCGTCAAAGATGAACACCACCTGGAAGTGATCAAAGCTGCAGATTCCTGCTTCTTTGGTTTCAGTGAAGAGAGATA